>NC_057805.1:242230072-242468690 GCF_018294505.1 Triticum aestivum
CGGGCGACGTGGCGCGCCGTGAGTGGCTGCGGCCGGCGGCGGAATTCGTCCGGCCGTAGACGGACGTGTCCGGCCGCGGCGGGGTGGTTTGCTAGGGTTTGATCTGTGAATAATTTCGGAGGGGGGAGGAGTTTTATAGGTAGAGGGAGCTAGGAGACTCCAAATGGAGTGTGGTTTTCGCCCACACGATCGTGATCGAACGACCTAGAGCATGAAAGTCACTTAGATGGGTTTTGGGCTGTTTGGAGGGGGGGTTTGCTGCAACACACAAATGGACTTTGCCGTTACCCGGTTAACTGTTGGAATATCAAACGACCTCAAAATGGCACGAAACTGGACAGGTGGTCTACCGGTGGTATACCGAGGCCACTTGGCAAGCCTCGGTCCGTTCCGAGAACGTTTAACACCCGCTCATGAAAGGAAAACAAGAGGGGTGCGCCGGAGGAGGTGGGAGTGTCGGATTGCAAAATGGACAACGGGGAAAATGCTCAGATGCATGAGACGAACACGTATGCAAATGAGATGCACTTGATGACATGATATGAAATGCATGACATGAACAAATGCAAAACGAAAACGAAACCCAACCACGGAGGGAATATCATAACACATAGCCGAAAATGGCAAGAGTTGGAGTTACAAATATGGAAAGTTACATCCGAGGTGTTACAACACTCCACCACTATGAGAGGATCTCTTCCCGAGATCTAGGACTGAAAGAATTCCGGATATTCAGAACGGAGATGGTCCTCGCGTTCCCAGGTGGCTTCTCGGTCGGAATGGTGCGACCACTTCACTTTCAGGAATTTGATAGACTTGTTGCGAGTCTTGCGCTCAGTTTCGTCAAGAATAGTAACGGGGTGCTCATGATAAGACATATCTTCTTGGAGGTCAATCTCTTCGAAGTTGATGGTGCGCTCAGGAGTCTTGAAGCACTTGCGAAGCTGTGACACATGGAACACATCGTGCACGTTCGCGAAGTTGGAAGGAAGCTCAAGTTGATAGGCGAGGTCGCCTCTTTTGCCAATGATCTTGAAAGGACCCACGTATCTAGGGGCAAGCTTCCCTTTGATACCGAAGCGACGAGTGCCTTTCATTGGAGAGACGCGGAGGTAGACATGGTCTCCGATCTCGAAAACCACATCACGGTGCTTGCTATCATAGTAGCTCTTCTGGCGCGATTGCGCGGCTTTGAGATTTTCACGGATGACTTTACACATTTCTTCAGCCTCTATGATTAAGTAATTTCCAAGAAGTTGGCGTTCACCAGGCTCTGACCAATTGAGAGGAGTACGACACTTTCTGCCATAGAGAATCTCAAATGGGGCCTTGCCCGAACATGCTTGGAAGCTGTTGTTGTAGGAGAACTCGGCATATGGAAGACAATCTTCTCATTTCACGCCAAAGGAAATGACACAAGCCCTGAGCATATCTTCAAGAATTTGATTTACTCGCTCGACTTGGCCACTAGTTTGAGGATGGAAAGCTGTGCTGAAGCGAATGTTGGTGCCCATGCCCTTCTGGAAGGAGTCCCAGAACTTAGAAGTGAAGATGCTTCCATGATATGAAGAAATCAATTGTGGAATGCCGTGCAAGGAGACAATCCTGGAGGTGTATAGCTCTGCCAACTGAGCTGCTGTGATGGATTCTTTGATTGGAAGGAAATGAGGCACTTCAGAAAGCTTGTCGATGACAACGAAGATAGCATCATTTACACGCTTGGACTTTGGAAATCCAGTCACGAAGTCCATTTAGATATGATCAAACTTCCATTCTGGGATAGCAAGAGGTTGGAGGAGACCAGCTGGTCGTTGGTGTTCTGCTTTCACCCTTCGACAGACATCACATTCATTCACGAATTGAGCGATTTCTCGCTTCATTCGAGTCCACCAATACGACTGCTTGAGGTCATGGTACATCTTCGTACTTCCAGGATGAATGGAAAGAAGAGAATTGTGCGCCTCGTTCATAATGACTTTCCTTAGATCACCTTTAGGAACCACAATCTGGTCCTCAAAGAATAAAGTGTCTCTGTCATCAATGCGATAGCACTTGTATTTGGAAAGACCCTTGTCGATACCATGTTTCACCTTCTTCACCATGGTATCCAGGAGTTGTGCCTCACGAATTTGATCTTCCAAAGTAGGAGAGACTATGAGGTTGGCAAGAAAGCCTTGAGGAACAACTTGGAGATTCAGCTTGTGGAAAGCTTCACAAAGATCCGGTTGGAATGGCTTGAGGATTAAGCTGTTGCAATAAGCCTTCCTGCTCAAAGCATCTGCAATGACATTGGCCTTGCCTGGAGTATATTCAATACTCGGATTGTACTCTTGAATCATTTCGACCCATCGAGTTTGCCTGAGGTTGAGGTTGGGCTGAGTGAAGATGTACTTGAGACTCTTGTGATCGCTGAATATGTCCACTTTTCTTCCCAACAAGAGATGTCTCCATGTTACTAATGCATGGACAACTGCCGCCAACTCAAGATCGTGAGTGGGGTAGTTCTTTTTGTTGGGCTTCAATTGACGAGAGGTATAGGCCACAACTTTCTTCTCTTGCATTAACACAGCACCGAGACCTTGAAGAGAAGCATCACAGAAAACTTCGAATGACTTGGATTCGTCAGGAGGAGTTAAGACAGGAGTTGTGACGAGTTTCTCTTTGAGAGTGTTGAAAGCAACATCACACTCAGGAGACCAGACATACTTCACATGCTTCTGGAGGAGGTTGGAAAGAGGCTTTGCAATCTTAGAGAAATTCTCAACGAATCTTCGGCAATAGCTTGCAAGACCAAGAAAACTGCGGAGCTGCTTGACATTCTGAGGAGGTTCCCAATTCACAATTGCAGACACCTTCTCGGGATTAACAGCGATGCCCTTGGCAGAGATGATATGACCAAGGTAAAGAACTTCATCGAGCCAAAACTCACATTTGGAAAACTTCGCATAGAATTGATACTCTCTGAGCTTGTCGAGCACCAATCGCAAATGTTTGGCATGATCCTTCTTATTCTTGGAGAAGACCAGGATATCTCGAGATACACCAGGACGAATTCATTGGTATAGGGGTTGAAGATGAAATTCATCATCCGAGAGAATGTTGGAGGAGCATTGACAAGGCCGAAAGACATGACCGTATATTCATAAGAACCAAAGCTTGTTCTGAATGCTGTCTTGGGAATATCCTCTTCACGAATGCGAATCTGATGATAACCCATCCGACGGTCAAGCTTGGAGAATACTTTAGCACCTTTGAGTTGCACGAATACCTCATTGATGTTGGGAAGTGGATACTTGTTCTTGATTGTCTTCTTGTTCAATGGACGGTAGTCGACACAAAGTCGGTCCGTGCCATCCTTCTTCTGGACAAAAAGAACACCACAACCCCATGGAGATGAACTCGGTCTGATCAAACCCAGACACTCTTGTTCATCGAGCTGTTTCTTCAATTCCTTCAGTTCCTTGGGTCCAAGCTTGTATGGACGCTTGCAAACGGGTTCAGTGCCAGGCTCAAGATCGATAACGAACTCAACTGGCCGGTGAGGTGGCATACCCGGAAGCTCTTCTGGAAAGACATCTTGGTACTCACAAACGACTGTAATCTGAGAGATGGCATTCAACTCGCCCTTCCCATTGAGAGAAAACAACCGAATGGTTTCATCACGAGCGGCATAAATGATAACATCCTCAGAAGAGTGTGTCAATTGAATTTCCCTGGCAGCACAATCAAGTTGAGCCTTGTGCTTAGAAAGCCAGTCCATTCCGAGAATTAGATCAATATCCGAGTCACCAAGAACAATTGGTTTGGCCAGAAATTTATAGTCGCCCATCTTGATAACAGAATCCCGAACGAATACTCGAGAAGTCATTTGTCGAGCCGGAGAAACAATAGACAAAGGACTCGGCAATACTTCAGTAACCAGATCATGCATAGCCACAAAAGGTCTTGAAATGAAAGAATGCGATGCACCAGTATCAAATAAGACTTTTGCAGGAATATCATTAACTGAGAGATTACCCATTATCACATCAGTAGATTCCTCCGCTTGAGCTGCATTCATCATGTTCACCTTTGCAGACTTGGGATTATGCTTGACCACTGCATTGCTGGAAGATCTCACAGGAGGAGGAGGCTGAAGACGCCTTTGGTTGAAGCACTTGTTAGCATAGTGACCTTTCTGCTGACACTTGTTGCAAGTCACCTCTGAGAGTGGACGATGATAAGGAGCATTGGACTTTGGAGCTTGATTCTGAGATTTGTTCTGATAACCAAAGTTGGAAGAGTGGGAAGATCCATGGCCACCTTTGTTCTTCTGCTGGTAAGGCTGATGAAACGGAGGAGGAGGAGGCAACCAGAACTTCTGTTGCTTAGCAGCCACTAGTGAGGAAGAAGAAGACTGAACTGCGTCCCTGACTCTCTTCTTAGAAGTCTTACACTTGAGCTGAGCAGCCTCTTGCTTCAGTGCCATATTATAGAATTGATCAAACTGAGTAGGCTCAACAAGAACGAGAGCTAACTGCAGATGCTCTCTAAGGCCACCTCTGAAGTGATAGATCATGCTCTTTTCATCAGGAATGTCTTGTTTAGCGAAGCGAGCAAGTTTCTAAAACTGGATGTTGTATTGATACACGGACATGCTGCCTTGCTTGAGATTGCGAAACTCCTCACGCTTGCTCTCAACAACACTTTGTGGAATGTGGTGAGCTTTGAAGTCTCGACGGAAATCATCCCAGGTAATCACACGACCTCCTCTGGAATCTTTGTACTGTTGATACCAATCAGCAGCTTGGTCCTTGAGCTGAAAAGAAGCGAACTTGACATAGTCCTCAGGCCTGACATTGCTACATTCAAAATGCTTGTTGATGTCCACGAGCCAATCATCGACATCTATGGCCTCGGCACAGTAGCTGAAAGACTTGGGCTGATTTGCGAGAAACTGGTTGAGGGTAGCGAAGTGAGGTTGATTGTTGCCTTGGCCTTGATTTCCTTGATTGCCTTGCCCTTGGGTGTGCTCTTGCAAGAGTTGCAGAATCATCTGAGCATTGGCGTTGGTGGCTGCTCCTGCATGAGCTGAATCAGCATCTGAGCGTCGGCGTTTGTGGCTGCCATCAAAGCTTGCCATGCCTCCGGAGGCGGAGGTGGAGGCGGAGGGTTCGCCTGACTCCCTTCATTGCGTTCCGGATTCTGACGCGTTGGCGGAGCCATCCTGAAGAGGGTGACATCCGTTAGCATCTTGATAGACAAATAGTCAAGTTGAATCAACGAATAGAAATTGCAACATATAGTCTTCACAATAAACATTCGAACGAGGATGAACGAATGAATTCCATAGTAAATCATCACACTTCCATTAAGTTGAGAAGCCACTTAGAAAAAGGTATGGAATCAACATTTGACTTCGAAGCAACTCGAATACCACAATTCAAAACAAAACAAAGTATTGGCTTGCAGAATAAGCCGGAACAAACATATGATAGAGATTTCGTCCGAAGTTTTCGTGGTGGGGCCCACGCGGGCTCGATCGTATAGCACCATCATGTACAAGGCAGTGCACATGACATACGAAGCGTCCCCGAGTCGGCATAGCCAAGGACTCTTTAATACACTATGAGACCACTGTAAAACCAACCGTGGAAAGGTGGACCACTAGACGTCGAACCCCAATCTCATATCATGCGTCTGTCGGAAAGATATCCTAGGAGCTACATGAATTCCCACTTATAAACTCCCGAAACTTTCTGGTTATGCAATCTGGTGTTGGGGATACAGGGGACACAAAATATATCACCCAAACTAGCAATCCCTAGATCCAGCTGTATCCATCCGTCAACACATAACCAAGAAACCTTCGGAAATCGTGTACCTCAACCTTCGAAAAGCATCCGTTATACGAGTTATGGCAATACTCCCGAACTCCCGCCCCAGTACTGGGTGGCGTCGAGGTGATCTCACCAACAAATGCATAAAAGAGATTTCGATGTCGGCGAAACTCAGGTATTCCAGAACTGCAACGATAAAATTGTGACGACAACACCTCGGAGCTCAACTCCCCGGGACACTGCCACAACCCCTAAATGTCAGGAGGCACCAAGAACAATGTTCTCGTCACAAAACCATCGGAACGATTCTAAGATACCCGCGTGATCCTAAATTTTTTTAGTGAAATTTGAGGAGAGAAGAGTCAAAACTTCTACGTCAGGAGGCCTCACCAGAGCGACGAAGGGACTGAGGAGTAAAAAGAATCCTACTCTCCGATATATATAATCCTAAGACTCAAAACATTTTTGTTCTAGACTCAACAACGCCAGCGATTCGATCAAGCAGGGGGCTCCTAAGTCGGGGAATGGCTCTGATTACCAACTTGTAACGCCCACGATGCGGCTATATCTCCCACGTGTCGAGGCACGACTTAGAGGCATGACCGCATTGTGGTTTTGTCGCAAGAAGGGTCATCTTCACACAATCCCATGTAATGCACAAGAATGGGATAACGAGAGTTGGCTTACAATCGCCACTTCACACAATACATAAATATAATTCATACATCATCCAAAATCCACACATAGACCGACTACGGTCAAATCCAAATGAAAATAAGACAACCCCAAATGCTAGATCCCCGATCGTCCCAACTGGGCTCCACTACTGATCGTCAGGAAACGACACATAGTAACGACCACGTTCCTCATCGAACTCCCACTTGAGCTCGGTTGCGTCATCTGCACTGGCATCGTCGGCACCTGCAACTGTTTGGTAGAATCTGTGAGTCACGAGGACTCAACAATCTCACACCCGCGAGATCAAGACTATTTAAGCTTATAGGAAAGGATGGTGTAATGAGGTGGAGCTGCAGCAAGCACTAAGCATATATGGTGGCTAACATACGCAAATGAGAGCGAGAAGAGAAGCAACGCAACGGTCGAGAAGCTAGAAAAGATCAAGAAGTGATCCTGAAACTACTTACGTTCATGCATAACTCAAACCGTGTTCACTTCCCGCACTCCGCCGAGAAGAGACCATCACGGCTACACATGGTTGATGTATTTTAATTAAGTCAAGTGAAAAGTTCTCTACAACCGGACATTAACAAATTCCCATCTGCCTCATAACTGCGGGCACAGCTTTCGAAAGATAATACCCTGCAGGGGTGTCCCAACTTAGCCCATTATAAGCTCTCACGGTTAACGAAGGATAAACCTTCTCCCAGGAAGACCTGATCAGTCTCGGAATCCTAGTTTACAAGAAATTTCGACAATGGTAAAACAAGACCAGCGAAGCCGCCCGAATGTGCCGACAAATCCCAATAGGAGCTGCACATATCTCGTTCTCAGGGCACACCGGATGAGCAGTCCGTACAACTAAAACCAGGCCTCAAGTTTCCTCGAGGTGGCGCTGCAAAGGGCTCTAGTTTGGACCAGCACTCAGAGGAACATTGGCCCGGGGGTTTAAATAAAGATAACCCTCGGGCTCGCGAAAACCCAAGGGAAAAGGCTTAGGTGGCAAATGGTAAAACCAAAGTTGGGCCTTGCTGGAGGAGTTTTATTCCAGGCGAACTGTCAAGGGGGTCCCATAAATCACCCAACCGTGTAAGGAACGCAAACTCAAGGAACATAATCCCGGTATGACGGAAAGTAGGGCGGCAAGAGTGGAACAAAATACCAGGCATAAGGCCGAGCCTTCGACCCTTTACCAAATATATGGATGCATTAATTAAATAAGGGATATTGTGATATTCCAAAATATCCATGTTCCAACATGGAACAAAGTTCAACTTCACCTGCAACTAGCAACGCTATAAGAAGGGCCGAGCAAAAGCGGTAACTTAGCCAAACAACGGTTTGCTAGGAAAGGATGGTTAGAGGCTGACATGGCAATATGGGAGGCATGATATAGAAAGTGGTAGGTAGCACAGCATGGCAATAGAGCGAACAACTAGCAAAGCAAAGATAGAAGTGATTTCGAGGGTATGGTCATCTTGCCTGCAAGGTTCTCAGAGTTGTCGAAAGCTTAATCCTCGTAAGCGTACTCAACAGGTTCCTCATTCACGAACTCGTCTCCCGGCACTACCCAAACAAGAACACAAGCAACAGAACAACAATCATTCACGGTAAAAGCACAAGCAACATGACGCAAAACATGTATGATATGCGAGATGTGGTATGCGATGCGTATGTGTGCTCCGGAAGAAAAATGATGAACAAGGCAGTAACTTGGAAAACCAAGTATTACAATGGAAAGGTGAGATGATTTTGGTCGAAATCGATATAAAGATCACCGGAAACGGATGCACGGTTTGCAAATGGCAAGCAAAACAAGAATGACACGAATCTGCGATTAACAGCATGATAGCACATAGAATACATCAAGAAACTATGCTACAGCATTCCAACATAGCAACAAAGCTTATGTAAGTAATCTACAGGAGATGCTTGACAAAAGATGAACACTGAGCTACGGCTAGATCACACCACAACAGGTTCAAACAAGCACGGCAAAAGTGCAAAATATATCAGGTTCACAGACTTGGTGAAATTACTGGACATGGCTGAAACAGCATCAGGTAGCAATGTACAGAGCAAGCAGTCAACATGCTACAGGAACTTAACATGGCAAAACAAGGTATGGAAATAATCTACTAAGCGCAGATGATAAAAGTCCCTTACTGACCATAAGCCAAAAAGGATCAGAAGATATGATGGCAACGATGTAAACATAGCAAGTTTCGTTAACAGGTTTCAGACTTTGTACAAAACAGAGCATGGCAGAAACAGACATTATGAGGGCATCTTTGTGAGCTTGATGCACACACCACAAAGCAATTCATGACAAAACAAGCATATCTACAGCAAGATGGCATGTTTATGAAGCTATCCATAGCAAGAGAAAGTTCATAGCATGTATGAAACAACTACAACAACCTTGGCAAAATTGAATAACACGTAAACAATCTGCCAGGAACATTTTATAGCAAAAGTAGAGCACGATTGAGTCATGCTAGGGCACTCCATAATTGCAAACAGAGGCATGAACGGATAGAGCATAACCATATCTACGAAACATCCTTACTGAACATCTCCAAAAGGAGCATGGATCTCTCTGTAGCCACATGGATACATAGCAATAAAATAACAGCAGGCACAGACCTCTGTAAAGATGTCATGGCATACATCAAAACACATGTAGAACTCATGCCCATAAGATGCACACATCAATAGCAACAAAAATAACAAATCACCAAGATCTGATAAGTAACAGCAGATCTCAGCAACTAGCACTCTTGCACCAGAGATTTGGGCATCAAGATGGACTCAAATGAACATGGTGCAATGGAGCAAAATAAAGAGCATCTCGAAACGAACATTTTGATGTATTACACGCATGAAACGAAGCTATATGCAGAGAGTTATGATGCGATGAACATGGGCATATAATGCAAATATTACGGACTTGGAATATTTTCGGGGGAGAAGAAGTCAACCTCCCAGTCAGATCTAGGGTTTGGGGCACTCGAGGTCGCCGGAGTGCTGCTCGAGGTCGCCGGCATGGAGAGGAGGAAGAAGGGGTCGGCGGCGCGGGCGACCGGACGACGGCGGAGGGGGTCGGCGAGGCGGCGGGGTGCGGCGCGGGCACCGAGGGCGGCGGCGTGGCGCCGGGGCGATTGTCACATACTAGTTAGTTCATGCATTAGAGTGTTGCATCATGTCTATATTTCACAGAAACCTAAAATGGGGATGCCAGAAACCCCCAGCACCCCCCCTGGAACAACTAGGGTTTACTAAAATTCTTTTCAATGAACCTGAAATGCCCTCCATAAATGTTCACCACCTTTTGGTCTTGGCTAAAACCTCTGCCAAAAATGGTTTCATATTTTTGGAGGCCATCTTGGATTTTTGCACAAGCCATAAGTATTTGCATTTGGGCATTTTAAATGCTATAAATATTTTCAAATGCCCAAATAATCTTGAAGGTATTTTTAGGCTGTTGGGAATAATCTCAAAGGTGCCCCAGAATATTTTCAGGATTTTTCCAAATGAAATAGTATTTTTACTATTTCAAAACACAGTATAGAAATAAATAAAAAGAGAAAAAAACAGAAGGCAGAGAAACTCACCTGGCAGCCCACCTGGCGGCCCAGCACTGTGCTGGCCCACGCCAGTCAGCTGCCTGCTCTCGCCAGAGCAGGCAGAGAGGTGACGCCGGCGAGCGTGAGCTCGCCACGGCGCCAGCTGCTTGCCGCCCTCGCCGCGGATGTGCTGGCCGACCTCCCTCGACGCGCCCCGAGCCTCTGGACACCGTCATTCTCCCCCGTTGCCTCTCCCTCGCCTTCTCCCCACCATGGCCGACGCCGCCGCAGACACCTCACCGGAGTAACCGCGCCCACCGTCGACTTCGCGCCACTCCACCGTGTCCTACAGCACCGCCGTCACCCACTCCTTCGAGCAAGCCGAGCCCCGAGCGCTCGGTTGCCCCGAAGCTTCGCCACCGACCTCGCCTTCGCCGCTCACCGTCGGAGATCCCCTCCGCCGTCGCCACTGCTACAGCTCGTCTCCGACCTCGCCGCCTGCTCCGTCGCAACCGCCGTGAGCATGGCCACCTTCCCATCCTCTCCTCTCTCTCTCTCTCGAGCTCTGTAGCCACCGCACGAAGCTCACCCGTACGCGCCGCCGCACGAGCTCGTCGCCGACGAGGCTCCGGCCATCCAACGGCCGCATCACCGTAGCCATTAGCTTCACCGCAACGCCAGGAACCCGTAGCACCCTCACACGTTCCTCGCCGTGCTCTCTAGCTACGGTTTCAACCACGCCCGTACCCCAGCAGCCGCCCGGCTCGTCGCCGGCGTCGATTCTGGCGACCCCGAGCTCCACTACCACCACCAGTCGACGCGGTTCGCCCCCAGCTACACGTAGGTACTCTCCGCCGTCCTTTTGGTCGCCGGAGGAGCAATCCCGCACACCACCGCCGCGTCTGGACGTCGCCGGCGGCTAAACGCCGGCGAGTCAACGTGGTTAGACCACGGTTTGACCCCCCAGGGTCACTGACAAGTGGGGCCCGCCTGCTGATTAACCTAAGTTAGAGATTAAAACTAATCCTAAATAACTAATTATCTAATAGTGACACTGACACAGGGGACCCACACGTCAGGTTTGACCTGGACGACCCCGTTGACCTGCTAACGTCACACTGACGTCAGGCTGACGCAGTAAAGCATTTACTGGAATTATTCTTATATTGGAAATTCCAGAAATTATCACAAACTTCAAAAAATCATAGAAAATAATCTATAGCTCAGAATGAAAAGATTTATATATGAAAAATGATCAGAAAAATCCATTCTATCCATCTGTACTGGTTTCATGCATGATTAAGCAAGTTAACCTACTGTTTTATACAGAACAAGATAAAGCATTAATATGGGCCATTTATGAACTTGGAATTTGAATCTTTGATTCAAATTAGTCCAAACCCATCTGGTCTTAGTTGCATTAGCCCAACACATCCATCTTGCCATGTCTCATGCATGCATCATATTGTTGCACTTGCTTGGTGTTGATTGTGCTTCGGTATGCTCATCGTGGTAGGTCCTGCCTCCGAGGATATTCACGAGTATCCAACTGAAGGGCAGTATCCCACCACCACTCCGTCAGGCAAGCAACCCATTGATCATTTCGATACAAACCCATCTTCTCGCTTCTGCTCTCATTTACTGCATTAAGACAACGTGATTCAAACTGCTGTGTGTTGCGGTAGTTGAACCCACTTTCCTTTGCATGACCTGTCATTGCCACAGTAACTAGATGAAACCCACTAGAATGTGTAGGAGTTGATTGAGCCATGTTGTGTGTTCCTACAATGCTATGCTTGCTATGCTTAGAGTTGTGTCAGGTCTGGCTCATCAGGGTGATGAACTAGAGTGAAAGTGTGTGTGTCGGTAAAGGGAGTAAAGTGTTGAATACGATTTGGTAAAGGTATCGATGGGAGGCCATGTAGGAGTACATGGTGGGTTGTTTCATTGAGACCGTCCCTAAGAACTGAGATCTGTATGCGTGATTTAAGATTCAGCTACTACCACACATTGGGTCCGAAACCAATGGACCCCCTCGGCTTCTTATTCACCCTGTCCTCTGTCCAGGAGTTGCACGTAGTTTCTGGTGTTTGTAGTAAGCTGGAGGCCGTGGACAGCGCTGACCAAGGGGTGGGCTATGATGCGGTAGGCTCGTGGCCCGGTGTACCGAGTCGCCCGTTTGGTGACCGGGAACCCTGCACACATCGTTCGGGGCCGTATGTGGAAACCTCGGCCGGACTCCCTGCTGATGGAACCTGAATAGGCGATAAACCTGGACTAGAGACTCGAGTGTTTAGGTAGGCTGTGGCCGACACCCACGTTGGGCTTCCGCTTGAAGGTTGCCGAGTACATGTCGTGTAGCGACGATAAGTGGTGAGAGCGTGTGTGACAAAGTTCACCCCTGCAGGGTATGAAACTATTCGAATAGTCGCGTCCGCGGTAAAGGACTACTTGGTCGCTTATGCAGTTCATAGACAAGTAAATGGATACTACTAAAAGCCTCAAGATAAGTGTGAGTACCGCGGATGGCCCTCTCGCGGATGACGAGGGAGGATCCACGGTGGAGTATTGAATTGGTGATTAGTGGACTCGTGTGCGAAAACTATTTCACAAGTGGTGTATCGTAGGATAGCTTAGCCAAGAGTCAAAGCTGGCTTGCTGCAATAACCCCACTACCTTCTTGAGAATGAACATGTATAGTAGGATCTGTTGTAAGACTTGCTGAGTACCTTTGTACTAATGTTGCTTTAATTACTGTTTTCAGACGACAACACCGCCCCTTCTGACGGGTTCTACGTAGAACTCGACGACGACGAGTGACTTGCCACCCAGGTGGCGATCTAGGCTTGTGAAGGGCCTATGTAGATAGACAGGCTTCGTCAAGCCTTCTTTCTTTCTAGAGTCTGTACCCAGACAGTTTGCTTCCGCATGTGCTTGTATGATTGTATGACTTGAGTGTCGGGTCATGTGACCCATATCTGTATGAACAAGTTATGTAAGGCTCTCCGGAGCCCTTTAAATAAAGTACTTGAGTTGTAGAGTTTTATTGTGATGCCATGTTGTATTTGCACATATCGAGCATATTGTGTGTATGTTTGAAATGCTTGGTATGTGTGGGATCCGACAATCTAGTTGTTTATCTTTAGCAGCCTCTCTTATGGGGAAATGTAGTCTGGTGCCTCCTTGAGCCATAGTAGTCCGCTACAGCCCTGTTCACCGGAGTCCTGCTAGCCCAGCAGTACTGCTCTGGACACTTGACTGGCCGGCATGTGAGTCATATCATTCCTGTGTCTGTCCCTTCGAGGAAATGTCACGCGGTGACATCCGGAGTCCTGCCTAGCCTGCTACAGCCCGGGTTCCCGGAGTCCTGTTAGCCCAGTGCTACAACCCGGATTCACACGCTGCTGACCGACACGTTCGATGTGGACTCATGTATGCCTGTCCCCATACGTTAGTGCCGCTTTTGGTTCACGACTAGCCATGTCGGCCCGGGTTCTCTGTCATATGGATGCTAGCGACATTGTCATATACGTGAGCCAAAAGGCGCAAACGGTCCCGGGCCATGGTAAGGCGACACCCGTGGGAGTACCGTGCGTGAGGCCGCAATGTGATATGAGGTGTTACAGGCTAGATCGGTGTGACTTGGAATCGGGGTCCTGACAGCGTTGGCATCAGAGCCGGACTGCCTGTAGGTGCGATAAGCCAAACTGGTCGATGTCGAGTCTAGAAATGCTTTAGTTATATGTAGGGGAATTGATTGTGGGAGGGAACGTAAGGTGCTTTTACTCCTTTACCTCATGCCCTCTGATCTGAGTCGTACTCTTCTCATTCTACGCGGGTTAAGGACTAGGCTCTCTCCTCTCTATCAGGTTCACGTGTTACTAATCCGTAGTAACTTATAGGATTGTTGGTTCCATGCTTCGGTTCAGTTTCTACTACCCTAGTATGTTGTCGGTTGAACCAGAACCCTGACATGATGTTGTTGAGTGGTACTGCAAACTGTTGCGAATGTCTCAAATCCTTTTTCGAGCATTTACAGCCGTTATGCTGTCCAAATTCTCCTAGAAATACTAATGCCTTGCATTATTTCGTGCTTTCAGATGGCCACCCGTTCCCAGAACCAAGTGGTTCGTCTGACCCGGTGGATCGGCGTACCTGGTCACACGGCCATGTTGGTCCGAGTGATGGTTGAGACAGGCTATCGTTGGTATCCCGAGTATACCGTCAAGGAGCAGTTCCGAGACTTTAATCAAAGTCAATATCTTTGCACCGTCAGGATTTACCCATCCTACCCTGGAGCCACTGAACCCCTCCATTGCTCTTATGGACTTGGGGTTACTATCGAGATGTCCGTGCAGGACGCAGCTTACTCAATGATGACTATCATGCGAGCCAGGACTGCCTTGCTTCAGAACACCGACTTCTGCTATATACCAGCAGCACTCCCTGGGGCACAGGGGTACTATCAGGCCACTTACTGTGATTCTACCCATGAGGGCTCACTACTCCGTACCACCACCGAGACGCTTGAGGACAAGGACCGTGAGAATCGTGCCTTGCGAATGGAGCTCTTTAATGCTCGTGCTGATCACTGGGCCACCCTGACACGGTTTGCACCTGCCGTGCAAGCTGGGTTTATGGACATGAGGGACATATACCCCGTGCGATCTGGTCTGACAGAATGTATGGAATGGCGTGATGTAGGAGACATCACCCCTCCTCGTGGACCCCGTCTGCCACCGTTTGTTGGACCAAGGCCACACCCGAGTCCCTATGGACCGCAGGCTCCACAGGACCGTCTGTTTCCGGATGATCATGTTCAGCTCCCAGGACATGGTGGTGACTTCTATGAGGATTACTACGGGGACGTCTGAGTTGGTAGTAGTTCTACTAGTAATGTAACAGTTGTAATCTCCACAGTCCTGCGTGTCTTGTGGGATACGACTTGGTGTGTATCACGTTCCGGAGGTGTAGAAAAATATTGTATAGGAGCTTGGAATGCCTCTGATGAGATGTATCGTCCTTCATCGTAGTTGTACCTTGGCCTGGGCTTGTACTAAACTATGTATGGCGTGTATGACCGTTGGTATATGTATGTTGCCATGTTACCATGTCATACTGATGCTCATCTCTGCATTCCGTGTTATCCATTACATTCCGCATTTCACTATCAAGATTTAGCCATCCCCGTCTAAACCGTTGCTTTGCTTCTCCTAGGATGGTTAACACCCGCAACAACCCTGCTGTCCAGGCGCAGGGTGAAGCCAATGCAGCCAGGGCGGAGGATCTGCCCCAACCGCCTTCACTGGCCGAAGTTATGCTGGAGGCAGAAAGAAACAAGCGTGAGACTAACCGCTTGCTAGAGCGAATTGAGCAGAATACTGCACGTCACCAGAGGAATGACCTGGTGTCCATCAATGACTTTATCAAGCTGTACCCACCGAAGTTCAACCACTCCGTCGAGCCCCTTGATGCGGATGATTGGCTTCGCAGCATCACCCATAAGCTACGTTCTGCTAACGTAGCCGAAGCTGATAAGGTTACCTACGCTGCCTATCACCTCGAAGGCCCTGCTAGCCTTTGGTGGGAGAACTTTGAGGCTATGCGCCCAGCTGGCCAAATCACTACTTGGGCTGAATTCAGTGAGGCTTTCTGTGAGCATCACATTCCGGAGGGTCTCATGGATCATAAGCGGGAAGAATTCTGCAACTGCACCCAAGGCAGACTGACCGTGGATGCTTACAGCCGTGAGTTTGGAAATCTAGCACGCTATGCTCCTGAAGAGGTATCCACCGACGCCAAGAAGCAGGAAAGGTTCCGCAAGGGACTTAGCCCCGAGCTTCGCCGTGATCTCCGTCTGCATGAGTGCACCTCTTTCCAGAAGTTGGTCAATAAGGCCATCAGTGCCGAGACAGGACAAACTGACTATGACGCTACACGCAAGCACTCTCGTGACTTTGGTTCCTCATCTGGCTCCGGATCCCAGAAGCGCCGGGTCTGGATTCCAAATACTGCTCTGCCACCCAGGTTCACTCCGAGGCCATCCTTCGAGGCGCCTCGCCCCAACCAGCAGCATGCACCGCCCAAGGTTTATGGTGGCCCCGCTGCTAATGCTGCTCCACGCCCCAATATTGTGACATGCTTCAAGTGTGGAGAAACGGGTCACTATTTGCGCGAGTGCCCCCGAAACAACCTCAATCAACCTGGACAGTCCGTTGGCCGTGGTAAGCCAGCAGGAAAGACCTACTACGCCAAGCCAGCCACCACAACACGTGGCCATGTCAACTATGTCTCAGCTGAAGGAACTCATGAGGATCCCAACGTCGTCCTTGGTATGCTCCTTGTTAATTGCCATCCGGCAACTGTTCTTTTCGATACTGGAGCATCTCATTCATTTATCTCTGAGAGCTATGCTCGATTACACAACACCACATTTAGTGACATGCCTACTTCCATGGAAATTCAAACTCCTGGTTCTAGATGGCAAACCTCTAAGATAAGCCATGGAAATGAAATTCTTGTTGACAGACTGGTCTTCCTTGCATCACTAATAGCTCTCAAGTCCTCGGACATAAACATCATCTTGGGTATGGACTGGATGTCAGCCCATTATGCTAAGATTGATTGCTCTACTAGAACTGTTCAACTCAACCCATCCGTCGGGCAAGACAGTCAATGTTTTGACCCGAGTGTCTAAACGTCAGCTTTACTCATTAAATGCCAACCCCCTTCCAGACCTCGGAGATGTGCCGGTAGTCCGTGACTTCCCGGAGGTCTTCCCTGAAGAACTGCCAGGTATTCCACCTGACAGGGATGTTGAGTTCGTGATAGACCTTGTTCCAGGAACCGTCCCAATCTCTAGAAGACCCTATAAGATGGCACCCCTAGAGCTAGCCGAGCTTAAGAAACAACTCGATGAGTCCTTGAAAAAGGGTTTCATCCGTCCTAGTTCTTCTCCGTGGGCTTGCCCCGTCCTCTTCGTCAAGAAGAAGGATGGTACGGATCGGATGGTTGTAGATTACCGACCCGTCAACCTAGTCACAATCAAGAACAAGTATCCGCTTCCCAGGATCAACGATCTGTATGATCAGCTCGCTGGATCCTCAGTCTTCTCTAAAATGGATTTGAGGTTGGGCTACCATCAAATCAAAATCAAGAACGGGGACATTCCTAAAACGGCCTTTGTTACTCGTTATGGCCAATACGAGTATACAGTCATGTCCTTCGGGTTAACCAATGCTCCAGCCACCTTTTCTCGCTTGATGAACTCGATCTTCATGGAGTACTTAGACAAGTTCGTCGTGGTTTACCTCGATGATATCCTTATCTACTCGAAGAACGAGGAAGAGCATGCCGAACATCTTAGACTTGTGTTAGAAAAACTCAGAGAGCATCGCCTTTATGCCAAATTCTCCAAGTGCGAATTTTGGTTGCCAGAAGTGACCTACCTAGGCCACGTGATCTCTGGTAAGGGTATTGCTGTCAATCCCGAGCGAGTTCAAGCCATCCTTGACTGGACTCCCCCTGAAACGGTTAAGCAAGTCCGGAGTTTCCTTGGCTTAGCGAGCTACTGCCGCCGCTTCGTCGAGAATTTCTCCAAGGTTGCTAAACCTCTAACCGAACTCCTCAAGAAAGATAAAAGGTTCGAGTGGACCCCACAGTGCGAGTTCAGCTTTCAGGAACTGAAAAGACGCCTGACATCTGCTCCCGTACTCGTACCACCAGATTTTTCTAAGGACTTTGTTATCTATTGCGACGCCTCGCGACAAGGACTAGGTTGCATACTCATGCAAGACCGTCATGTGATTGCCTACGCTTCCCGGCAGTTGCGTCCACATGAGGATAATTATCCCACACATGATCTAGAGCTTGCAGCCGTAGTCCATGCACTCAAAACATGGCGACATTACCTTCTCGGTAATCGTTGCGAGATTTTCACCGACCACCAGAGTCTGAAATACATCTTCACCCAACCGGATTTGAATCTCAGGCAAAGACGTTGGGTCGAGTTGATCTCAGACTACGACTTAGGAATTACTTACACCCCGGGCAAAGCCAACGTCATGGCTGATGCGCTAAGCCGTAAATCCTATTGTAACAACTTGATGTTACAACAAAGTCAACCACTTCTCCACGAGGAATTCTGCAAGCTTAACCTTCACATTGTTCCTCAAGGATTTCTATCCACCCTGGTGGCGAAACCTACCCTTACGGATCAGATCATCAAAGCTCAGAAGGTAGATCCGGGAATCTCCCGTATTAAGAGAAACATCAAGAAAGGAGTTGCGGATTGTTTCTCCGTTGATGACCAAGGTGTCGTGTTCTTTGGAGACCGTCTAGTGGTTCCCAAGGTACGCAACCTGAGACGATTGATCCTTAAGGAAGCTCATGAATCTCCTCTCACCATTCATCCCGGTAGTACTAAAATGTATCAAGACCTACGCCAGAGGTTTTGGTGGACTAGGATGAAGAGAGAAATTGCTCAATACATTGCTAACTGCGACGTCTGCCGACGTGTTAAAGCAGAGCATCAACGACCTGCTGGCACCCTTCAGCCTCTGGCTATTCCTGAATGGAAATGGGATAAAATCGGTATGGATTTCATTACCGGGTTTCCCAGGACCAAGAGAGGGAATAATGCTATCTTCGTTGTTGTCGATCGTCTTTCCAAAGTAGCCCACTTCCTACCTGTTCGTGAGAGTATAACCGCTAGCCAGCTAGCAGACTTATACATCTCCCGAATAGTGTCTCTTCATGGTGTTCCATTGGAAATTAACTCAGACCGTGGAAGTCTCTTCACCTCTCGATTTTGGGAAAGTTTCCAAAATGCCATGGGAACTCGTCTCTCTTTTAGCACCGCCTTTCACCCTCAATCAAGTGGTCAGGTAGAACGAGTTAATCAAATTCTGGAGGATATGCTCCGAGCTTCTGTCATCTCTTTCGGCATGGATTGGGAGAAATGCCTCCCATTCGCCGAGTTCGCTTATAACAATAGTTACCAAGCTAGCTTGGGCAAAGCCCCTTTCGAGGTTCTCTATGGACGGAAATGTCGAACGCCTCTTAACTGGTCAGAAACCGGGGAAAGACAACTCTTTGGCCCGGATATGATTCAGGAAGCAGAAGAGCAGGTTCGCATTATTCGTGAGAAATTGAAAACAGCCCAATCTCGCCAAAAGAGCCATTATGATCGCAAACATAAGGCTATGACTTTTGAGGTTGACGAGAAGGCTTACCTTCGGGTGACTCCTTTAAAGGGAACCCATCGATTCGGTATCAAAGGCAAATTGGCCCCTCGCTACATTGGACCCTTTCGCATTCTTGCCAAGCGAGGAGAAGTTGCCTACCAATTGGAACTACCTCCGCATCTTTCCAAGGTTCATGATGTGTTCCACGTATCTCAACTCAGGCGTTGCTTCTCGGATCCTATCCGTGGAGTGGACCACGAAACGCTTGATCTCCAAGATAATCTCACATATCGGGAATATCCCGTTCGCATCCTTGATCAAGCCGAGCGTACCACTCGACGCCAAAACATCAAGTTTCTCAAAGTTCAATGGTCACACCATTCCGAGAAAGAAGCTACCTGGGAAAGGGAGGATCGTCTTCGACTTGAGTACCCCACCTTCTTTCCAACGGATCCTAAATCTCGGGACGAGATTCTTTTGAGTGGGGGTGAGTTGTCACATCCTAGTTAGTTCATGCATTAGAGTGTTGCATCATGTCTACATTTCACAGAAACCTGAAATGGGGATGCCAGAAACCCCCAGCACCCCCCTGGAACAACTAGGGTTTACTAAAATTCTTTTCAATGAACCTGAAATGCCCTCCATAAATGTTCACCACCTTTGGTCTTGGCTAAAACCTCTGCCAAAAATGGTTTCATATTTTTGGAGGCCATCTTGGATTTTTGCACAAGCCATAAGTATTTGCATTTGGGCATTTTAAATGCTATAAATATTTTCAAATGCCCAAATAATCTTGAAGGTATTTTTAGGCTGTTGGGAATAATCTCAAAGGTGCCCCAGAATATTTTCAGGATTTTTCCAAATGAAATAGTATTTTTACTATTTCAAAACACAGTACAGAAATAAATAAAAAGAGAAAAAAACAGAAGGCAGAGAAACTCACCTGGCAGCCCACCTGGCGGCCCAGCACTGTGCTGGCCCGCGCCAGTCAGCTGCCTGCTCTCGCCAGAGCAGGCAGAGAGGTGACGCCGGCGAGCGTGAGCTCGCCACGGCGCCAGCTGCTTGCCGCCCTCGCCGCGGATGCGCTGGCCGACCTCCCTCGACGCGCCCCGAGCCTCTGGACACCGTCATTCTCCCCCGTTGCCTCTCCCTCGCCTTCTCCCCACCATGGCCGACGCCGCCGCAGACACCTCACCGGAGTAACCGCGCCCACCGTCGACCTCGCGCCACTCCACCGTGTCCTACAGCACCGCCGTCGCCCACTCCTTCGAGCAAGCCGAGCCCCGAGCGCTCGGTTGCCCCGAAGCTTCGCCACCGACCTCGCCTTCGCCGCTCACCGTCGGAGATCCCCTCCGCCGTCGCCACTGCAACAGCTCGCCTCCGACCTCGCCGCCTGCTCCGTCGCAACCGCCGTGAGCATGGCCACCTTCCCATCCTCTCCTCTCTCTCTCTCGAGCTCTGTAGCTACCGCACGAAGCTCACCCGTACGCGCCGCCGCACGAGCTCGTCGCCGGCAAAGGCTCCGGCCATCCAACGGCCGCATCACCGTAGCCATTAGCTTCACCGCAACGCCAGGAACCCGTAGCACCCTCACACGTTCCTCGCCGTGCTCTCTAGCTACGGTTTCAACCACGCCCGTACCCCGGCAGCCGCCCGGCTCGTCGCCGGCGTCGATTCCGGCGACCCCGAGCTCCACTACCACCACCAGTCGACGCGGTTCGCCCCCAGCTACACGTAGGTACTCTCCGCCGTCCTTTTGGTCGCCGGAGGAGCAATCCCGCACACCACCGCCGCGTCTGGACGTCGCCGGCGGCTAAACGCCGGCGAGTCAACGTGGTTAGACCACGGTTTGACCCCCCAGGGTCACTGACAAGTGGGGCCCGCCTGCTGATTAACCTAAGTTAGAGATTAAAACTAATCCTAAATAACTAATTATCTAACAGTGACACTGACACAGGGGACCCACACGTCAGGTTTGACCTGGACGACCCCGTTGACCTGCTGACGTCACACTGACGTCAGGCTGACGCAGTAAAGCATTTACTGGAATTATTCTTATATTGGAAATTCCAGAAATTATCACAAACTTCAAAAAATCATAGAAAATAATCTATAGCTCAGAATGAAAAGATTTATATATGAAAAATGATCAGAAAAATCCATTCTATCCATCTGTACTGGTTTCATGCATGATTAAGCAAGTTAACCTACTGTTTTATACAGAACAAGATAAAGCATTAATATGGGCCATTTATGAACTTGGAATTTGAATCTTTGATTCAAATTAGTCCAAACCCATCTGGTCTTAGTTGCATTAGCCCAACACATCCATCTTGCCATGTCTCATGCATGCATCATATTGTTGCACTTGCTTGGTGTTGATTGTGCTTCGGTATGCTCATCGTGGTAGGTCCTGCCTCCGAGGATATTCACGAGTATCCAACTGAAGGGCAGTATCCCACCACCACTCCGTCAGGCAAGCAACCCATTGATCATTTCGATACAAACCCATCTTCTCGCTTCTGCTCTCGTTTACTGCATTAAGACAACGCGATTCAAACTGCTGTGTGTTGCGGTAGTTGAACCCACTTTCCTTTGCATGACCTGTCATTGCCACAGTAACTAGATGAAACCCACTAGCATGTGTAGGAGTTGATTGAGCCATGTTGTGTGTTCCTACAATGCTATGCTTGCTATGCTTAGAGTTGTGTCAGGTCTGGCTCATCAGGGTGATGAACTAGAGTGAAAGTGTGTGTGTCGGTAAAGAGAGTGAAGTGTTGAATACGATTTGGTAAAGGTATCGATGGGAGGCCATGTAGGAGTACATGGTGGGTTGTTTCATTGAGACCGTCCCTAAGAACTGAGATCTGTATGCGTGATTTAAGATTCAGCTACTACCACACATTGGGCCCGAAACCAATGGACCCCCTCGGCTTCTTATTCACCCTTGTCCTCTGTCCAGGAGTTGCACGTAGTTTCTGGTGTTTGTAGTAAGCTGGAGGCCGTGGACAGCGCTGACCAAGGGGTGGGCTGTGATGCGGTAGGCTCGTGGCCCGGTGTACCGAGTCGCCCGTTTGGTGACCGGGAACCCTGCACACATCGTTCGGGGCCGTATGTGGAAACCTCGGCCGGACTCCCTGCGGATGGAACCTGAATAGGCGATAAACCTGGACTAGAGACTCGAGTGTTTAGGTAGGCTGTGGCCGACACCCACGTTGGGCTTCCGCTTGAAGGTTGCCGAGTACACGTCGTGTAGCGACGATAAGTGGTGAGAGCGTGTGTGACGAAGTACACCCCTGCAGGGTATGAAACTATTCGAATAGCCGCGTCCGCGGTAAAGGACTACTTGGTCGCTTATGCAGTTCATAGACAAGTAAATGGATACTACTAAAAGCCTCAAGATAAGTGTGAGTACCGCGGATGGCCCTCTCGTGGATGACGAGGGAGGATCCACGGTGGAGTATTGAATTGGTGATTAGTGGACTCGTGTGCGAAAACTATTTCACAAGTGGTGTATCGTAGGATAGCTTAGCCAAGAGTCAAAGCTGGCTTGCTGCAATAACCCCACTACCTTCTTGAGAATGAACATGTATAGTAGGATCTGTTGTAAGACTTGCTGAGTACCTTTGTACTCATGTTGCTTTAATTACTGTTTTCAGACGACAACACCGCCCCTTCTGACGGGTTCTACGTAGAACTCGACGACGACGAGTGACTTGCCACCCAGGTGGTGATCTAGGCTTGTGAAGGGCCTATGTAGATAGACAGGCTTCGTCAAGCCTTCTTTCTTTCTAGAGTCTGTACCCAGACAGTTTGCTTCCGCATGTGCTTGTATGATTGTATGACTTGAGTGTCGGGTCATGTGACCCCTATCTGTATGAACAAGTTATGTAAGGCTCTCCGGAGCCCTTTAAATAAAGTACTTGAGTTGTAGAGTTTTATTGTGATGCCATGTTGTATTTGCACATATCGAGCATATTGTGTGTATGTTTGAAATGCTTGGTATGTGTGGGATCCGACAATCTAGTTGTTTATCTTTAGCAGCCTCTCTTATGGGGAAATGTAGTCTGGTGCCTCCTTGAGCCATAGTAGTCCGCTACAGCCCGGTTCACCGGAGTCCTGCTAGCCCAGCACTACTGCTCTGGACACTTGACTGGCCGGCATGTGAGTCATATCGTTCCTGTGTCTGTCCCTTCGGGGAAATGTCACGCCGTGACATCCGGAGTCCTGCCTAGCCTGCTACAGCCCGGGTTCCCGGAGTCCTGTTAGCCCAGTGCTACAGCCCGGATTCACACGCTGCTGACCGACACGTTCGATGTGGACTCATGTATGCCTGTCCCCATACGTTAGTGCCGCTTTGGGTTCACGACTAGCCATGTCGGCCCGGGTTCTCTGTCATATGGATGCTAGCGACATTGTCATATACGTGAGCCAAAAGGCGCAAACGGTCCCGGGCCATGGTAAGGCGACACCCATGGGAGTACCGTGCGTGAGGCCGCAATGTGATATGAGGTGTTACAGGCTAGATCGGTGTGACTTGGAATCGGGGTCCTGACAGCGATGCGGCGGCGGCGGTTCTCCGGCGCGGGCGGCCGGAGGAGGCGACGGAAGGCGCGGCGAGGCGGCGGGAGGCGCGGGCGACGGGGGCCCGAGCGGCGGCGCGGGTGGAGCGGGCCGGGAGGGCCCGACGCAGGCCTTGCGGGCTCGCGCGGTCGGCGGTGAAGTGGGGCTCAGCCCGGGCGACGTGGCGCGCCGTGAGTGGCTGCGGCCGGCGGCGGAATTCGTCCGGCCGCGGCGGGGTGGTTTGCTAGGGTTTGATCTGTGAATAATTTCGGAGGGGGGAGGAGTTTTATAGGTAGAGGGAGCTAGGAGACTCCAAATGGAGTGCGGTTTTCGCCCACACGATCGTGATCGAACGACCTAGAGCATGGAAGTGACTTAGATGGGTTTTGGGCTGTTTGGAGGGGGGTTTGCTGCAACACACAAAAGGACTTTGCGGTTACCCGGTTTACTGTTGGAGTATCAAACGACCTCCAAATGGCACGAAACTTGACAGGTGGTCTACCGGTTGTATACCGAGGCCACTTGGCAAGCCTCGGTCCATTCCGAGAACATTTAACACCCGCTCACGAAAGGAAAACAAGAGGGGTGCGCCGGAGGAGGTGGGAGTGTTGGATTGCAAAGCGGACAACGGGGAAAATGCTCGGATGCATGAGACGAACACGTATGAAAATGAGATGCACTTGATGACATGATATGAAATGCATGACATGAACAAAATGCAAAACGAAAACGAAATCCAACCACGGAGGGAATATCATAACACATAGCCGAAAATGGCAAGAGTTGGAGTTACAAATATGGAAAGTTACATCCGGGGTGTTACAGCTTTCCTTTAGATAAGAGTTCGTCCAGGCTTGTCCTTTCCGATAAAAAGGATTGGGCCACCTTGCTGCACATTGTTTACTTTTATTACTTGTTCCCTGTTACGTTTTGTCTTATCACAAAACGATCTGTTACCGATAATTTCAGTTCTTGCAGAGAATACCTTGCTGAAAACCACTTCTCATTTCCGATTGCTCCTCGTTGGGTTCGACACTCTTATTTATCGAAAGGACTATGATTCATCCCCTATACTTGTGGGTCATCAGTGTTGCATTTGGCCAAATTCTTTGTGGTTACTAGAGCCACCAAGAGGATTCCTAGAGCGGTCATCAGCTTTACGAAGGCTTGAGCCAACGTTTTGCTATAGCTGGCAGCATCGGGAGTCCACGCCTAGGTATCGGTTCCTGCTACGGCACCAGCCGCCATAGAGTTGTGAGCCGCTGCAGTCCTAGCTATGTTTTCATTCCCTGCCATATACCGCGTGGCTCAAAAACCATCAGCTCAGTCTCATAATCGGAGTAGCCCCCGAGCCTGTCGTCGAAAAGCAAAAGAATTTACTTGGTATCTCCGATCGAGGATTTGCCCTCCGAGTTAACCAGCATGTCACCACAGGAGGCAGAACCGCCCTAAAGGTCGACTGCATGGATTAAGCCCATGAAAGCGTGAGTCTGGCCGGCTTGTGCCTAGCTGGGTGTGGTGCGACAAGCCTGCTCGACGGTGTTAGAGCTGATGTCTGGCTTGGGACCACATTAGCCGATTACGCGGATGAATACATGGATATTGTCGAACGGAACCCGGTACCCGTACTCAATTGAGTCGGCCTCAGGGACCCAGGCTGAGTCATTGATGTAGACCTTGCCTCGGCGACGGCCGATACGTATCCCTCGATCCCTGGTAGAGCGCCCACCAAGAAATCAACACCACCATGCGAGAGCCCCACTGTGGGCGCCAATTGCTGTGGTTTTGTCACGGCAGATGTCCTTGTGAAAGGACTAAGTCTGGTGGCCATCGCAACAAGGTGGTCGGTTGAATAGGGTTGATCGGGAACGAAGGACACAAGTTTACCCAGGTTCGGCCACTCATAGTGGAGGCAAAGAGGTACTTCTTGCTTGATTGATATTGATGATGAACTTGATTACAAGGATGTGGATACGCTAACCTGGCATTTGAGAGATTGCAACCTCGTCTTTTCAACCCAGGGGCCCCTTTATAAAACAGGTTGATTCCCCAAGTTTACACGAGAATCCTGGTTATAATATCTACCCGTCACCTACTCTAACACCTATCTATCTTGCCTCACAAGTTTGGGAATCCCTCATCTGGGCCTCCTCTTCAATCTGACCCACAAGGCCTCTCCATGAGCTGGCCTCCCTCCGGGTTATGCTATAAGCCCTTAGTTCCTTCATTGTCCCTTTACCATGACCCGGAAGATAAGGTGACCCATAAAGCTTCTAGGCATTTCACCGGGTCCAACCATTTGTCGGGTCTTTGTCACGGGTAATATCCCCAACACTACCTGGGCCTACCTTCTAATGAGAGTAACTCTTCAACTCATACGTTGTTTAAAATCCCATCGTGCTTACCAAAGGATGAATGCTATGATAATTGCTGTGATGCCTTTGAATCGTTTGAAATATCATTTTTTGATGAAATTGATCCTTGCTATGCTTGTAGCCATGATGCCAATATGAATGATGCTTATGGATATGAACTTGCTATAGTTCCTTATGTTAAGAATGAAATTGTTGCTATTGCGCCCACACATGATAGTCCTATTATCTTTTCGAATTCTTCCAAGTACACTATATCGAAGAAGTTTGAACTTATTAAGGATTATGATGGTTTTCATTTTACCGTTGCACGAGATGATTTTGATGGATATAACATGCATGTTCTTGCTGCTCCTACTTTAAATTATTATGAGAGAAGAACCACATCTCCACCTATCTATGTTTCGAACATAATAAAATTGCCAGAAACCATTTATACTATGCATTAGCCTTTAATTGATGTGCATGAATTGTTCTTTCATGACATGCCGATGCATAGGAAGAGAGTTAGACTATGTTGTTCTATGATATATGTTAATTTGTGATCACTACTAAATTATAAATAATTGTTAATTAAAACTAGCTTTGATATACCTTGGGATCCGGGTGGATCCATTACTTGAGCACTATATGCCTAGCTTAATGGCTTTAAAGAAAGAGCTGCCTAGGAGACAACTCGGAAGTTTTAGAGAGTCATTATATTCTATTGTGTGCTTTTAAAATTTTTTAAAACAAAAAATATAGAGGGGAACTTAAAACTTTTTCAAAAAGAATAGTGAAGTGAGAAAGACGAGCACCATTGAAGTGGTGGATATCCTTGAACTTTGTTCATGCCCATGGAAACTTTGTGAACCTTGATTGCAAAAACTCTTCAATAAAAATAATTATCACCTTGTACTAATCCATTGTTTTATAAAAATAATGTGCCAAGATTTACCTTTAGGATGTTTAAATTGCTTGTTTGGTGTGTGTTGTGCAAAAATAGAAACTTTTATTGAAGTGTTAGAATTTTTATAATTTACTAGAATGTGGAAAAATTCTAACATTTTTACACAGTACTTCTAAGGAAAATATTTATTATGTCCTTATTTTTCAGAATTTTTGGAGTTACAAAAGTATATGTTCCCCATTACGGTTTGTCTTATCATAAAACTATCTGTTATCGATAATTTCTGTGCTTGCAGATAATACCTTGCTGAAAACCACTTGTCATTTCCTTCTACTCCTCGTTGGGTTCGACAATCTTACTTATCGAAAGGACTTGATAGATCCCCTATACTTATGGGTCATAAAGACTCTTTTCTGGCGCCGTTGCCGGTTAGTGTGTCGGTGTACAAAAGTAGGGGTCCTTTTTGTACGCCTTTACTTGTGCGCGGGCAGTCACAGCCACCCGCTTGCGGCCATGCTTGGCGGGGCAGAAGAAGCGAAGGCACAAGAGTACAAGAACAACACCAAGATAGAGGCGTGAGGAGCAAAGGGACAAGGTGGGCTTTCCCCCGGCAAGAGCCTTGCCGGGGCAGCCTATGTAGCCCCGGCAAGGGCCTTGCCGGGGCAACTTTCCCAACACCAGCAAAGCCGCCACCCTTGAGCCTAAGAGTTCCGGCACAATCGACAACGTTGGAACCAAGGCTCGGGAGGCGCCTGCATTGTGGCATGCAGATCTTTGTGAAGACCAAGAACATATAAGACTACATGATAATCAGAAGACGGAAACCCATAGCAAGATCCTTGCCGAGGACGCTCAAAAGACCCCCGGAAAGACCCTTGCCGGGGACAGCCGCGAGACCCTGGCAAGGCCCTTGCTGGGGCCCCGACAAGACCCTTGCCGGGGACATCAGCAGGGCCACAGCCAGGCCCACGCCTGCCAGCCTCCACCACCATTCCAAAACAGCAGTCAGGCTGCCAACAAGGCAGGCACCTGCATGGCGACGTGCAGCTTCTAGGCCAACTCAGCAAGCACCTGCGTGGTGGCATGTAGATCTTCGTGAAGACTCTGCCACCGCACCAGCTCAGCAGCAGCCAGCCAGCGTGGCACTGCATGCCTCGTCAGCTGGGACACGCGTCGGAGCGATGCGAAGTGGCGATGGACATGATGAGCTTCCTTCCCGTCCCCGATAAAGCGAGAGGGCACATCGGCAGCGCATCAAATGCATTTTGTCATATGGTGCCAGGGATAAACTTGTATACAGTACCAACTTTCCACCTCCTGTGTGCCACTGTGGCGACCCCTTTTGCTAAAAAAGGAGGCCCGAGCCATACTGGAGGGGGATTCAGACTTTTTGGTCCCTGCACGCTCTGTAGCTAGTCCAAGAACACCACATAAACACAAAACCAGCAGGAGTAGGGTATTACGGATCACTTGTGGCCCGAACCTAGATAAATTCCCCGTGTTGATCTTCTAAACCCGCTCTTTCCACAGCCCTGTGCCCGCCAACCGTAGAAGGGATTCCCCATGATCCCATAGGTGTTGTTTCCACCGTCATCTTTGGCACGCCAGGTAGGGGGCGCAAGCTGTGCAAATCCGGTTTGGAAGTTAGCACAACGACTTCGTCATCACCATGGCCCCGAAGAAGAAGGGGATCACAGCGATCGGCTCGTCCGGAGCCGGCCCATCCGCGCTAGCGCGGGCAGGCGACCGAGTGGCCGTGGATGGTGCCGGGGACGTGGCCCGCGAGCATCCACGACACTCTGGCAAACGGAGCCAGGCGAGCGGCATCGTTCGAGTCCAAGATGACGAGCCGCTGGGTCCGGGGGCGGGACCGAGCTACCCACGGGCGGCTCGGCAACCTCTATGGCACCACAGCTGGCTCCCGCACCGCGGCCTTCCCAGGACACGCGCGATGAGCGACACAGCGATGCCGGGGGCGGGACCGTGCTACCCACGGGCGGCTCGGCAAACTCTATGGCACCACAGCTGTGCGCCACACTCAGGACGCGCCAGGCCGGCGTGTGCACCCGGACGCCGGCGGAAGCGGCGTGCTGCCGCGAGACCGTGACAGAGCACCTTCTAACTTGGTTAGAAGTTGGAGCGCGTCACGGTCCATGCTGCTTTCGCCACCGCCCACGCCAGCAGAAGCGCTGGTGTGGGTGCAACTGCTCCTCGACTTCCCCCCTGCTGCGGAGAAGCTCGATGAGTGGAGGGCCACCATCTGAAGCCTCATCAGCTTCGCCAACAAAGACGAGCCGCTCCCAGCGGGACCCTCATGCCGGCGTTCCATCGAGCCAGTGCATGCTGGCAGTGGGAGGACCGGAGATGCTGCGACCATGGTGCACTCTCCTCCCCAATGGCCGCGACAGTAGCCACCGGCTCGTCGGGCCGACGCCTGTGACAAAGCTTTCACAGCGTCGTCCAACCCGCGAACCCGCTGCGACCAACGTCGGGTTCTTCGAGAGCGAGCTCAGGAAGACACTCGAACTACCATCGAGCTATGGACCACCCAGCGCCGGGGGCCTCTGGTGACCTGCGTTACGAGGTGGGTTGTCCGGCCTTTACCCGAGAGCTGCGGCAGTTCCAGTGGCCCTCCCACCACAGGTTCAAGCCTGATGTTGGGGATAAGTACAACGACAAGACTCACCCATCGGAGATCCTCAGGATCTACACCATCGCGATGCAAGCCGCCAGGGCTCGCGACGACAAGGTGCTCACCAACTACTTTCTGTTGGCGCTTAAGCCCAACGTCATGTCATGGTTGATGCACCTGCCAGTGGATTCCAGCTCTTCCTCGTCGAATCTATGCCACGAGTTTGTTGGCGCCCTTACTGGAGGCCACCAAGCTCCTGGCGAAGCAAGTGACTTGCATGTCATCCCCCAGAAGGATGGCGAGTCCCTGCGTAAGTACATACAAATATTCAGCCGTGTGCAGTACACCATCCCAGATGTTCATCCCGCCGCTGTCATTAGTGTGTTCCATCAGAACATACGCAACCGTAAGATGCGTGAAGAGCTGGCGCTGAACAAGGTCAATGATGTAGCGGAACTTTATGTTCTGGCTGATATATGTGCTCGGGCTGAGGAAGGAAGTACCCCGGCGAGGACGCCGGCACGAAAACCGACTCCACGGATGAAGACGCCGCCGCCCCGATGAAGAAGGGCCGGCGCCTCAACATGAAGCGTAAGGGCAAGATTGTGCTTGCCGTTGAGGGATCCAGCAACCCCGGCACCGCCAAGAAGGCCAAGGGTGACGACCCTGGCAAGGAGGTTGCCGGGTGCGCCGCCTGCCGGGCTTTGGCGGCTGCAGACAAGCCAAGAGGCTCTGACAAGCAGTACTGCAAGATCCACCGCACCACGGGCCATGACCTCCAAAACTGCCGACAGGTTGAGCTGCTTGTAGAGAAGCAGAAAGCTGAATATGAAAGGCGGGACAAGGAGAAGGGTCAGGATGGTGCTGAGGGATCCGGCAAGAAGTGCGGCGGCCAAGGAGGTCGCCGCGGCAAAGATAATCAACAAGAGAGGCCCGCTCGGGGCCGCGACAAGAAGGAGGAAGATGATGATCATGACGAGGACGACGAGTTTGGCGAGCATGAATTCCAGAAAGCTACAGAGGCCATGTGCGTCGACGGTGGCGCCTCGCTGCACACCTCTCACCGCCAACTGAAGCAGTGGGCGCGTGAGGTCCCTGCGGTAGAGCCATCGTTCGATGCCGAGAAGCAACTGAAGTGGTCCCGCACGCCCATCATTTTTGCCACCGAGGATTACCCTGATCGCACAACTGCGGTCGGGTGTTTGCCGTTGTTGGTTTCACCAACAATACGCAACCTCAAGGTGACAAAAGTGCTGGTTGATGGTGGGGCCGGTCTGAATTTGATCTCGCCCGTTGTGATCAAGATGCTGCAGATTCCTGATGGAGATCTCGAGGAGACGGGCACGTTTCAAGGGGTCATCCCGCGAAGGAGTCAGCCGAAAGGTAAAATCACACTGCCCGTTACGTTTGGGGGCGAGCTGAACTATAGGACAGAGAAGATCGTTTTTGAGGTCGCCGAGATCCCCTTGCCGTACAACTGGATCCTTGGCCGCCCAATGCTGGCCAAGTGCATGGCGGCGTCACACTACGCCTACAACACATTGAAGATGCCGGGGCCGCTGACCATCATCACCGTCCCCTCTGAAAAGAAAGACGCGCTCATCTGCGCCGACCAACTCTACCGAGAGGCAGTTGCAACAACTGCCGCCAAGGCACTTGCTCCTGCCGCTGAAGCCACGAGAAGGAAGAAGGCCAAGCAGACCTTTTCCGGCGAGACCTCTTCCGGCAAGACCCCTGTCACCCACTCCGGCAAGCGTGCCTCTTCGGAGTGCTGCGCTCCCGTTGAGGATGTGCCAGAGGGCTCCACTGGCAAGAGGAAGAAGTCCAAGGCTGCACCACCAGAAACCAAGAAGGTGTCTGTCAAGGAGGGCGGCACGTGCGGGGCTTTCACTATAAGCTCCACCCTCGACAGCAAATAGGAAAGCACGCTCATGGCCTTCCTGCGGGCGAATGTCGATGTGTTTGCATGGCAAGCATCCGACATCCCCGATGTTCCCAGGGAGGTGATTGAGCACCATCTTGATGTCTGTCCTCATGTGCGGCCCGTCAAGCAGAAGGTCAGGAAGCAAGCTTTAGAGGCGGCAGGCCTGGTTAGAGGAGTGCTCCACCCCACATGGTTGGCCAATCCAGTGGTGGTTCGTAAGGCAAATTGGAAATGGAGGCTATGTATTGACTACACATATATCAATAAAGCATGTCCAAAGGATCCTTTCCCTCTGCCACGCATCGACCAGATTGTGGACTCCACTGCCGGGTGTGATTTGTTGTCATTCCTCGACGCTTATTCAGGATACCACCAGATCTTCATGATGAAGGAAGATGAAGAAAAAACCGTGTTCATTACCCCATGTGGTACGTACTGTTTTGTACGAATGCCTTTCGGGTTGAAGAGCGCTGGTTCAACGTTTGCCCGAGCGGTCCAGATTGGTTTTGAGCTCCAACTACATATAAATATGGAAGCTTATATGGACGACATAGTGGTCAAAACCAAGGATAGGGCCACGCTCGTGCAAGATTTAGAAGAAACATTTGCAAATCTGCGCAAGATCAACCTCAAGCTCAAGCCAGAGAAGTGCGTGTTCGGTGTCCCCTCCGGTAAACTTCTTGGGTTCTTTCTGTCTCAATGCGGAATCAAAGCAAATCCCGACAAGATCAAGGCAATCGAGCAGATTGAGGCGCCAAAATAGGTCAAAGACGTCCGTAGGCTCGCCGGCTACGTTGCTACCCTGAGTAGGTTCATCTCCAAATCTGCTGAGCACGCCCTCCCCTTTTTCAAAGTTTTGAAAAAGGCGGGTCTAGTAAAGGGGACTCTGGAGGCAGAGGCAGCACTGCAAGATTTGAAGAGGTGCCCCTCCTCCACGCCAATACTAGTCGCGCCTAAACCACAAGAGCCGTTGCTGCTCTACTTAGCAGCAACGAATCAAGTGGTCAGTGTTGCGCTGGTGGCGCAGAGGGAACTTGAGGAAGAAGCAGCAGTAGCAGCAGAGCCATCGGATGGCTGGCCAGGGCCCTCACCGGCAGAGCCTGACGCTGGCAAGGCGGAACCCCCGGCAAGACCCGATCCCGGCAAGGCAGAGTCTGAGCAGATGGGCAAAGTGGGACAGAAGAAGAAGGTGGTGCAGCACCCTGTTTATTTTGTCAGTTCCCTCTTGCAGGGGGCTAGATCAAGATATTCTGGTATGTAGAAGCTACTTTTCGGCCTCCTCATGGCCTCGAGAAAGCTGCGTCACTATTTCCAAGCGCATGAGATCACCGTCATCACCCGCCTCCCTTTGCAACAGATTTTGCACAACCTAGATGCGACAGGGAGGATTGTGGAGTGGGCATTGGAGCTGTCGAGCTTTGGCCTCAAGTTTGAAAGTACTTCAACGATCAAGAGCCGAGCCTTGTCAGAATTCATAGCAGAATGGACCGCAACGCCCGACGAAATGGATCAAGAAACCACCCTTCCTGGCATGGAGACCTACTGCGATTGGGTTATGTACTTTGATGGTGCTTTCTCACTGCAAGGTGCTGGTGTCGGCGTGCTACTCGTCGCGCCCACCGGAGAGCACCTCAAGTACGTAGTCCAGATGCACTTTCCCCGGGAAAAATCAACAAACAACACGGCGGAGTACGAGGGACTGCTTGCCGGTCTCAGGATCGCGGCATACCTCGGAATCAAGAAGCACATCATCAGAGGTGATTCGCAGCTCGTAGTTAAGCAAGTCAACAAGGATTACCAGAGCCCATTGCCGGAGGCCTATGTGGATGAAGTGAGGAAGTTGGAAGAGCGTTTTGACGGATTGCAAGCAGAACATGTTTCCCAAGCGGAGAACGGCATTGCTGACAACCTGTCGAAGCGCGCTGCCTGAAGTTGCTTGTGGAACCACGTACCTTTGTGCTTCGATTAACTCAACCGTCAGTCGAGCCATCAGCAGGACAGAACAAGCGAAGGAAGGTAGGCCCTCGCAAGTACTTTCCCGCCGAGCTTCCAGGAGCCGCCGGCAAAGACGTTGCCGGGTGCCCCAAACTTGTCGGAGAGCAGCAACCCCCGCGGAGCCTCGAGCTCTGACCGTGGAGGCAGCTGCCCTTGCAGCCAAAGATGTGCCTTTAGCCCTTGCCATCGAGCCTCAGGCTCCGGCATGGGCACATCACACCGTCCGTTTCCTCCAAACAGGGGAGCTTCCTGAGGAACAAGGAGAAGCAGAGAAAGTAGCCCGTCGGTCCAGCATGTAACAGTTTGTGGATGATGCCCTATACAGAAGGAGACCGAACGGCGTGAAGTTGAAGTGCATTCCTCGGGAAGACGGTTTGAGGCTGTTGGCAGAGATACATGAAGGCATGTGTGGATCCCACATAGGGTCGAGAGCCCTTGCTGGCAAAGCGTTCCGGCAAGGCTTCTGGCCCACCGCCCTCCAGGATGGAACTGCCCTAGTAACCAAGTGTGAAACGTGCCAGTTCCATTCAAAGAAGCTTCATCAACCAGCCCAAGCTCTTCAGACAATCCCTCTTTCCTGGCCATTTTCGGTCTGCGGGCTCGACATAAAGGGCCCCTTTCCCCGCACTGTCGGGGGCTTTGAGTACTTGTACGTCACGATCGACAAGTTCACAAAGTGTCCGGAAGTGGAACCAGGTGAGAAAGGTGACAACACAGTCAGCCGTCAAGTTCTTCAAGGGGCTAGTCTACCGTTTTGGTGTGCCCAACAGAGTCATCACCGACAACGGCACGGAGTTCACGAGCCGCACCTTCATGCAGTACATTCAAGACCTCGGCAGCAAGGTTTGTTTTGCTTCTGTTGCTCATCCCAGAAGTAACGGCCAGGCCGAGAGGGCGAATGCAGAAGTGTTGCGAGGCCTCAAGACTAGAACTTTTGACAAGCTGCACAAGTGCGGAAGGCGGTGGATTGATGAGTTGCCAACGGTTCTTTGGTCAATCAGGACGACCCCAAATCGAGCCACTGGCCAGACACCCTTTGCCCTGATATACGGGGCAGAAGCAGTTCTCCCCACTGACCTCATATATGGGTCACCTCGAGTGCTCGCTTATGATGAGCTTGAGCAAGAGCAGTTGCGCCAAGATGACGCGACACTCCTTGAGGAAGATTGTCTTCGAGCCGCTGTGCGAGCCGCTCGCTACCAGCAAGCCTTGCGCTGCTATCATAGCCGCAAGGTTCATGCCCGAAGCCTTGAGGAAGGCGACCTTGTTCTTCGGCGGATCCAATCTGCCAAGAATTCAAACAAGTTGACGCCAAAGTGGGAAGGCCCTTATCGGGTAATACGAGTCACCAGGCCCAGCGCAGTCCGCCTGGAGATCGAAGATGGCGTTCCAGTGAGCAATTCCTGGAATATCGAACATCTTCGCAAGTTTTACCCCTAAGGCGCGGTTGCCGGGAGCCCCGGCAACCCCCATTTTGTACTAGCCTTGCCGGCAGGGCATGTAACCCTATGTACAGTGGCAGGCGCAGACCCTGTGCGCAGTCGAGGAAAGAAATCCCTTAGTATGTATAGTTTCTTGTTTATTTCCATGTTTATGTGTATACGTATATGCATGCTTGTTCAGGTACCGTACTGCTTTTTGATTCAGATAAATATCAGTGGACCGGCGAGGTTCCATGCTCTTGCCCTCTCTTCTTTCCAGCCACGGCAAGGACGCGTGGTCCCGCCAAGCACCTAGCTCCGGCAAGAAGTTGAAAAGACCGCCCGGCACGGCGATCCCCGGCAAACCAAGTTGATAAAGTTTACCTCTTGCCCATTCGCATTCATAACCTATGACTTGTGCATTAGAAAACCTCGACACTCTTCTTTAAGAACTAGGGTGCTCCCATTTCTGGCCCGAACACTGCTTCGGTCGGAGTGGTCATAGTGGCCCTTGTTAAAAGGAGGTGGACGGGGGGATGGACCCTTTGTCTATAACCCGGCAGATATGATTCTCCGGCAGGCGCAAGGGGTGCCGGCAAGGCAGCTTGTCAGGAGGACTTGTTTATTTACACTAAGGAGGCATTTCGCCTCCGGACGAACTTACGCGTGCACGAGTTCCCGACACGGCTAGACTTTTTCATTAATATGCTGATGCAAGTACAAAGGTTACAGGACACAAGCATGGGCTCTGGAGATTATATTTTCTAGAAATCAAGATTTGGCAAGTGCCTACAATTTAAGAGAAAGATAGGTGCACCGTGATCTCCGTTCTTGCCCCTTTCCTCCCAGGTGCCGCAAGCGAAGGCGAAAAGGAAGCGGCGGGGAACGCCCTGATGGAGAGCGTGACGAGAAGACCCTCGGCAGGGCACGTGGCTGAGGGAGGAGGGCGGCGCGGTCAGTCGAAGTCGGCGTCCTCCCGCTTGACGCCCTCGTAGTCGCTGTCGCTGTCCTCCTCATCACACTCGCTCGAGGAGGAGGTTTTGTCATCAGTGGAGCTCTCCATGCAACACCTTAGGCAGGCTCCCGAGCGCCCAAAGACCTTAACGGAAAGCAGGCCGCTCTCCATCAATGCAAAGTGGAGGACAAGCCCCTCCGACAGGCTATGAGCACGGGCGAAGGTTTTCCACCCGCGGCGGAGATACATGACGTGGGAGGTGGGGCAGTCGATGTCGACCCGCATGATGCCATTCCCGCAGCTCCTCATATGCATCCTCAAAGGCTGTGGTGGGTAGAGCTCCATCTCCCAACCGAACGGAGTGGGGAGACGAAGGCGACCGCACACTGGCTTGTGCAGCCTCATGAAGAATTCGCGGGGCTGGTCTCCGACATGGCCCTCCATTGGTGGAGGATCCGCTGGCGGAGGCGCTGCCGGTGCGCCGCCCTGCCCTCCTCTCCCTCGAGCGCCATGATGGCCTCGGCCTCGCCCCTCCCTCTTCCTCTCGTAGCCGGCTCTGCCGCCACGAGCTCTTGGGAAGGAGGGGCACGCTGTCGAGCAGAGGCCCTCGTCACTGCCATCGGAGCGCCGACGCGCCCTCTCGCCATGGTGAAGGGAAGGAAGGATTCAAGATGGAAGGAGATGGATGTTGAAGGATTGAAGGGCGCCATACCCCTCCCCTTCTTATAAAGGGGCGGGACCGGGGCTCGGCCACCCCACTTAACCAATCCGGCCGCCAGGGGCGCAGGGAATCGGGACCGACCCGCTGCTCCAATCAGCGACGACCTGGTTTCCCGCCTTGCCATTAAGGAACGTGCCCTCCGCGTCCACCACCTACCATCCTTGGGGCATGGAGGACACGTGGCGAGCGGGCCAGAATTGAGAAGACAAGGGAAGCGACTGCTTTCCACCCCGTGAACATGGGGCGCGGGCGCCTTGAAGGCCACGACCCGAGTCCACTTAGTAAATGAGCCGCGCCCCTGCGTTTTCCTCTTTTTATGGGGAAGGCGTGAGCCGCCTCTTTACTAACTGCCATGATGTGACGCAAGCATCTAGCAACCACCCCACGCTCGACCCCCACGTCACGCATTCAACGCAGGTCGTGGGGAAACGCAACTGGCGAGGGAGTTACCGTGGTAAAACTCCGCCGCGTGCGCCTGCGCACCGTTCTGGGCCTGGCCCAATAACGTTTCACGCTTATATGTGGCCCAGGCCCGGGGGCTCCTGTCAGTGTAGAAAAGCAGGGGTCCTTTTTGTACCCCTTTACTTGTGCGCGAGCAGTCGCAGCCACCCGCCCGCGGCCACGCTTGGCGGGGTAGAAGAAGCGAAGGCACAACACTACCAGAGCAACGCCAAGACAGAGGCGCGAGGAGCAAAGGGACAAGGTGGGCTTTCCCCCCGGCAAGATCCTTGCTGGGGTAGCCTACATAGCCCCGGCAAGGGCCTTGCCGGGGCAGCCTGCGTAGCCCCGGCAAGGGTGCCGGGGCAGCCTACGTAGCCCCGGCAAGGGCCTTGCCGGGGCAACCTACGTAGCCCCGGCAAATCCGCCACCCTTGAGTCTAAGAGTTCCGACACCATCGACAACGTTGGAGCCAAGGTTCGGGAGGTGCCTGCATAGTGGCATGCAGATCTTTGTGAAGACCAAGAACATACAAGACTAGATGAGAATCAGAAGACGGAAATACTCGGCAAGATCCTTGCCGGGGACGCTCACAAGACCCCCGGCCTGACCCTTGCCGGGGACAGCCGCGAGAGCCCGGCAAGGCCCCTGCCAGGGACATCTGCAGGGCCGCAGCCAGGCCCACGCCTGCCAGGCTCCACCGCTGTTCCAACACTGCAGTCAGACCGCCAACAAGGGAGTCACATGCATGGCGCCGTGCAGCTTCCAGGCCAACTCAGCAAGCACCTGCTTGGTGGCATGTAGATCTTCGTGAAGACTCTACAACCGCACCAGCTCAACAGCAGCTAGCCAGCGTGGCGCTGCACACCTCGTCAGCCTGGACGGGCGTCGGAGCGAGGCGAAGCGGCGATGGACGGGACGAGCTTCCTTCCCGTCCCCGAAAAAGTGAGAGGGCACGTCGGCAGCGCATTAAATGTGTTTTGTCATACGGTACCATGGATAAACTTGTATGAAGTACCAACTTTCCACTTCCTGTGTGGCACTGTGGCGAACCCTTTGGCTATAAAAGGAGGCCCAAGGCATACTGGAGGGGGATTCAGACTTTTTGGACCCTGCACGCTTTGTAGCTAGTCCAAGAACACCAGATAAACACAAAACCAGCAGGAGTAGGGTATTACGCATCACTTGCGGCCCGAACCTGGATAAATTCCCCGTGTTGATCTTCTAAACCCGCTCTTTCCTCAGCCCTGCGCCCGCCAACCGTAGGAGCGATTCCCCATGATCCCATAGGTGTCGTTTCCACCGACATAGTGAAGCGCCTTTGGTAAATGGAATTTGCTAAGGAAACATTTATATAGTGTGCTGAAATTTACTGTCACTTGTTACTATTGGAAAATAATCCTTTGAGGGGTTTGGTCGAGGTATCTTCACCTCGACCGGAACCAAAATAAGCTGCTCCTCAACCTACTGCACCTACTAAAAATATTTATTATGAAATTCCTTTGGGTATGATAGAGAAACTGCTAGCTAATCCTTATGCAGGAGATGGAACAGTACATCCCGATATTCACATAATCTATGTGGATGGAGCTTGTGGATTATTTAAGCTTGCAGGTATACCCGAGGATGTTGTCAAGAAGAAGGTCTTCCCTTTATCTTCGAAGGGAAAGGCATTGACATGGTATTGGCTATTGGATGACATTGGATCATGGAACTACAACCAATTGAAATTGGAATTTCATCAGAAGTTTTATCCTATGCATCTGGTTCATCGTGATGTTAATTATATATATAATTTTCGGCCTCGTGAAGGAGAAAGTATCGCTCAAGCTTGTGGGAGGTTTAAGTCAATGTTATATTCATGCCCCAATCATGAGCTTTCAAGAGAAATTATTTTTTAAATTTTTTATGCTCGGCTTTCTCATAATGATCGATCCATGCTCGATACTTCTTGTACCGGTTCCTATATGAAGAAGGATATTGAATTCAAATGGGATTTATTGGAAAGAATTAAACGCAACTCTGAAGATTGCGATCTCGACGAAGGTAAGGAGTCAGGTATAAACCTTATGTTTGATTGTGTTAAATCTTCTATGGATACCGATGCCTTTCGTGATTTTAGCACTAAATATGGACTTGACTCTGAGATAGTACCTTCTTTCTGTGAATCTTTTGCTACTCATCTTGATCTCCCTAAGGAGAAGTGGTTTAAATATCATCCTCCCATTGAGGTTAAAGTAGTTGAACTTATTAAAGTTGAAGAAGAAACTATTATTTATAATGTTGATCCTATTGTTCCCACTACTTATATTCAGAAACCGCCATTCCCTGTTAGAATAAAGGATCATGCTAAAGCTTCAACTGCGGTTCGTAAGAGTTATACTAAAACACCTACACCTTCTGAACAAATTAAATTTGAACCTAGTATTGCTATGGTTAAAGATCTCTTGGTTGATAATATCGATGGGCAAGTCATTTATTTCTGTGATGAAGCTGCTAGGATTGCTAAACCCGATACTAAAGACAAACATAGACATGTTGTTAGCATGCTTGTTGTTTCTGTTAAAATAGGAGATCATTGTTATCATGGCTTATGTGATGTGGTTGCTAGTGTGAGTGCAATTCCTTATACCTTATATAAAGAAATTATGAATGATATTGCACCTGCTGAGATAGAAGATATTGATGTTACTATTAAGCTTGCTAATGGAGATACTATATCACCAATTGGGATTGTTAGAGATGTTGAAGTCTTATGTGGGAAGATAAAATATCCTAATGATTTTCTTGTTCTTGGTTCCCCACAAGATAATTTTTGTCCCATTATATTTGGTAGACCCTTCTTGAATATTGTTAATGCTAGGATAGACTGCGAGAAAGATATTGTTACTGTTGGTTTGGGAGATATGTCTCATGATTTTAATTTCTATAAATTTCATAGACAACCCCATGATAAAGAATTGCCTAGTAAAGATGAAATTATTGGTCTTGCTTCTATTCTCGTGCCTCCTGATGGTCCTTTAGAACAATATTTGCTAGACCATGAAAATGATATGTTTATGAATGAAAGAAGGGAAATAGATAAAGTATTCTTTAATCAGGGGCCTATTTTGAAACACAATTTGCCTGTTGAAATCCTTGGGGATCCTCCCCCGCCTAAGGGTGATCCCGTGTTTGAGCTTAAACAACTACCTGATACTCTGAAATATGCTTATCTTCAGGAATAGAAGATATATCCTGTTATTATTAGTGCTAACCTTTCAGAGCATGAAGAAAATAAATTATTGAAAACTCTGAAGAAGCACCGTGCTGCTATTGGGTATACTCTTGATGATCTTAAGGGCATTAGTCCCACTTTATTTGAGCACAAAATTAAATTGGAGAAAGATGCTAAGCTAGTCGTTGATCATCAACGAAGGTTAAATCCTAAGATGAAAGAAGTGGTAAGAAATGAAACACTAAAGCTTCTGGAGGCAGGTATAATATATCATATTGCTGATAGTCAATGGGTAAGTCCTATTCATTGTGTCCCTAAGAAGGGAGGTATTACTGTTGTTCCAAATGAAAAAAACAAAATGATCCCTCAAAGAATTGTTACAGGTTATAGAATGGTAATTGATTTCCGCAAATTGAATAAAGCTACTACAAAAGATCATTACCCTCTACCTTTTATTGATCAAATGCTAGAAAGATTATCCAAACATACTCATTTTTGCTTTCTAGATGGTTATTCTGGTTTCTCTCAAATACCTGTGTTAAAAGAAGATGAAGAGAAAACCACATTCACTTGTCATTTTGGTACCTTTGCTTATAGACGTATGCCTTTTGGTTTATGCAATGCACCTGCGACCTTTCAAAGATGTATGACTGCTATATTCTCTGACTTTTGTGAAAACATTGTTCAGGTTTTCATGGATGATTTCTCCGTTTACATTACTTCTGTTGATGATTTCTTAAGCAACCTTGATTGAGTCTTGCAGAGATGTGAAGAAACTAATCTTTTCTTGAATTGGGAGAAGTTCTACATTATGGTTAATGAAGGTATTGTCTTGGTGCATAAAATTTCTTAAAGAGGTATTGAAGTTGATAAAGCTAAAGTAGATGCTATTGAAAAGATGTCGTTTCCTAAAGATATTAAAGGTATAAGAAGTTTCCTTGCTCATGCGGGTTTCTATAGGAGGTTTATTAAAGACTTCTCTAAAATTTCTAGGCCTCTCACTAATCTCTTACAAAAAGATATTCCTTTTGTATTTTATGATGACTGTGTAGAAGCATTTGAAATACTTAAGACAACCTTGATTTATGCACCTATAGTTCAGCCACCTGATTGGAACCTACCCATCGAAATTATGTGTGATGCTAGTGATTATGCTGTTGGTGCTGTTATAGGACAAAGAGTTGATAAGAAATTAAATGTTAGTAAGTATGCTAGTAAAACTCTAGACAGTTCCCAGAGAAATTATGCTACTACTGAGAAAGAATTTTTAGTAGTTGTTTTTGCGTGTGATAAGTTTAGACCTTATATTGTTCATTCCAAAGTAACTGCACACACTGATCATGTTGCTATTGAATATCTTATGGAAAAGAAAGATGCTAAGCCTAGACTTATTAGATGGGTTCTCTTGCTACAAGAATTTGATTTGCATATTATTGATAGAAAGGGAGCTGAGAACCCCGTTGCAGACAACTTGCCTAGGTTACAGAATGTTCTTGATGACCCACTACCTATTGATCATAGCTTTCATGATGAGAAATTGAATGTCATAAATGCTTCTCGTAATACTCCATGGTATGCTGATTATGCTAATTATATTGTTGTTAAATTTATACCACCTAGTTTCACATACCATCAAAAGAAAAGGTTTTTCTATGATTTAAGACATTACTTTTGGATGATCCACACCTGTATAAAGAAGGAGTAGATGGTGTTATTTGATGTTGTGTACCTGAGCATGAACAGGAACAGATCCTACGCAAGTGCCACTCCGAGGCCTACGGAGGGCACCATGCTGGAGATAGAACTGCACATAAGGTATTAGAATCCGGGTTCTATTGGCCCACTCTCTTCAAGGATGCTCGTAAGTTTGTCCTATCTTGTGAAGAATGCCAAAGTATTGGTAATATTAGTAGACATCAGGAAATGCGTATGAATTATTCACTTGTTATTGAACCATTTGAAGTTTGGGGCTTTGATTATATGGGACCTTTTCCTTCCCGTAATGGGTATACACATATATTAGTTGTTGTTGATTAGGTTACTAAGTGGGTAGAAGCTATTCCAACTGGTAGTGCTGATCATAACACTTCTATTAAGATGCTTAAAAAAGTTATTTTTCCGAGGTTTGGAGTCCCTAGATATTTAATGACTGATGGTGGTTCACATTCTCTTCATGGTGCTTTCCGTAAAATGCTTGCTAAGTATGATGTAAATCATAGAATTGCATCTCCTTATCATCCTCTGTCAAGTGGTCAAGTAGAATTGAGCAATAGAGAGATTAAATTAATTTTGCAAAAGACTGGTAATAGATCTAGAAAGAATTGGTCTAAGATACTAGATGATGCTTTGTGGGCTTATAGAATTGCTTATAAGAATCCTATGGGTATGTCTCCATATAAAATGGTTTATGGAAAAGCTTGTCAGATACCTCTTGAGCTAGAACATAAGGCATATTGGGCTATTAAAGAGCTCAACTATGATTTCAAACTTGCCGGTGAGAAGAGGCTATTTGACATTAGCTCACTTGATGAATGGAGATCACAAGCCTATGAGAATGCCAAGTTGTTTAAAGAAAATGTTAAAAGATGGCATGACAAAAGAATACAAAAGCGTAAGTTTAATGTAGGTGATCAATTTTTGCTATACAACTCCCGTTTAAGTTTTTTTGCTGGAAAGCTTCTCTCTAAATGGGAAGGCCCTTACATTATCAAGGAGGTCTATCGTTCCGGTGCTATAAAAATCAATAATGCCGAAGGTAAAAATCCGAAGGAGGTAAACGGACAAAGACTTAAACATTATATCTCAGGTACTCCCATAAATGTTGAGACCAATATAATTGATAGCGTGACACCGGAGGAGTACATAAGGGACACTTTCCAAAACGTTTCAGACTCCAAAAAGGAATAGGTATGTGGTATGGTAAGTAAACCGACTCCAAAACGTTTCCAATGACAAATTTTCTCCGTTTTGGAATATTTAAAAAATTAGGAAAATTAAAAGTAGTCCGAAAGAGGCACGAGTCCACCACAAGGGTGGAGGGCGCGCCCTACCCCCTGTGCGCGCGTCCCCACATTGTGGCCACCTCGTGTGCCCTTCGGACTCCGTTTTCTTGCAGAATACTTCTTATGGTCGGTAAAAATTCATTATATGATCTCCCGAATGTTTTGACCACCGTACCATGACAAAATCCTCTGTTTTCGTTTTGAGTTGTTTCTGCAGCAGATTTGGAGCAAGATGTCGTCCCAAGATTCGGAGGGAGAAAGCTACCTGGCTGATTATATCACAAACCCAAAAACATATGGGGATGTGGAACACTACGGTTGGACCACGGAGGAAGAAGAAGACTATGAGCCAAAGAGGAAGGAGGAAACAAGTTCCAATGAAGAGGACAATCCACTACCCCAACCTGGCGATATGCACGTGGAGTACAAGAAGTCAAGCTTCCCTAAGGTCCAATCTATCCCACGACGTTTTTCGCAGGACATCAAGTCGGCACTATGCAAGAGGATAATGAAACTCGAGCTCGAGAACGAGGATTTGAGGGAGGAAAATTTTAGCCTCAGACGCAAGCTGGAGAAGAACAGTGCAATAACTCAATCATCACCACCTCCGAAGAAAGAGATGTAAATACATGGGTATGGGCACTCCCCTTGGCAACTGCCAAGCTAGGGGAGTGCCCCGGTATCGTATCACCATCACATCTTTATCTTTATCGTTTTCCTTAGTTCGATCCTTTTGGTTATATCTTGATCTAGTAGAATGAAGTTTTTAGTATGATCTAGCTTTGAGTTTTGCTTTATGCCTTATCTATGTAATCGAGTCCGTGAGATATATAATAAAGAGTAGTTTTGAGTAAAGGGCTTTGCTTTCTTGTTATGATCGTGAGGGAATTAAATAAAAGAAAGAATAAAAAGAAATAAAAAGATCATATATTGATCTTATGGAGAGTAATGACTTCACATATAAAGAGTATGATGAATAAAAGTTGTTGAGAGTTGACAAACTTAGTTTTAGTCATTGTTGCAATTAATAGGAAGTAATAAGGAAAGAGAGGCCTCACATATAAATATAATATCTTGGACATCTTTTGTAGTTGTGAGCACTCATTAAAATATGACATGCTAAAAACTTGATGTTGGACAAGGAAGACAACATAATGAGCTATGTTTGCTTATATCCGAATAGAAGTTATATTGTCCTGGATCATCAAACATGTTGAACTTGCCTTTCCCTCTCATGCTAGCCAAATTCTTTGCACCAAGTAGAGATACTACTTGTGCTTCCAAACATCCCTAAACCCGGTTTTTCCATGAGAGTCCACCATACCTACCTATGGATTGAGTAAGATCCTTAAGATAAGTTGTCATCGGTGCAAGCAATAAAAAATGCTCCTTAAATATGCATGATCTATTAGTGTGAAGAAAATAAGCTTTATACAAACTTGTGATATAGAAGAAATAAAAGCGACAGACTGCATAATAAAGGTCTTTATCACAAGAGAAAATATAAAGTGACATTCTTTTGCATTAAGATTTTGTGCATCCTACCACAAAAGCGCATGACAACCTCTCCTTCCCTCTGCGAAGGGCCTATCTTTTAATTTTATCTTCTACCCTTATACAAGAGTCATGGCGATCTTCACCTTTCCCTTTTACACTTTTTCCTTTGGCAACCTCTATGTGTTGGAGCGATCCGGATATATATATCCACTCAGATGTAGGTTTTCATAAAGTATTATTGTTGACATTACCCTTGAGGTAAAACGTTGGGAGGCGAAACTATAAGCCCCTATCTTTCTTTGTGTCTGATTGAAACTTTGTACCCATAAGTATCTCGTGAGTGTTAGCAATTGTGAAAGATTATATGATAGTTGAGTATGTGGACTTGCTGAAAAGCTCTTATTCGCTCTTTCCGATGTTATGATAAATTGCAATTCCTTCAATGACTGAGATCATAGTTTGTTAGCTTTAAATGAAGTTTGTGATTCATACTTTGCCTTGTGAATGAATTGTTACTTTATCATAAGAAATTATATGACAATACATGTTGCTGTCCTAAAGATGATCATGATGCCCTCATGTCCGTATTTTATTTTATCGACACCTCTATCTCTAAACATGTGGACATATTTATCGATATCGGCTTTCACTTGAGGAAAAGCGAGGTCTAAGCTTGCGGGAGTTGATACGTCCATTTTGCATCATGCTTTTATGACAATATTTATTGCATTATGGGATGTTATTACACATTATATCACAATACTTATGCCTATTCTCTCTTATTTTATAAGGTTTACATGAAGAGGTAGAATGCCGACAGCTGGAATTCTGGACTAGAAAAGGAGCAAATATTAGAGACCTATTCTGCACAACTCCAAAAGTCCTGAAACTTCATGGAGCTTACTTTTGGAATATATAAAAAAATATTGGGCGAAGAAAGAACCAGAGGGGGGCCACCAGCCAGCCACAAGGGTGGAGGGCGCGTCCTACCCCCCTGGGCGCGCCCCCGACCTTGTGGGCCCAATGGCAGGCCTCCGGTGCCCATCTTCTGCTATATGGTGTCTTTTATTCTGGAAAAAATCATAAGGAAGCTTTCAGGACGAAGAGCCGCCGCCTCGAGGCGGAACCTGGGCAGAACCAATCTAGGGCTCCAGCGGAGCTGTTCTGCCGGGGAAACCTCGCTCTTGGAGGGGGAAATCATCGCCATCGCCATCACCATCAATCCTCTCATCAAGGGAGGGTCAATCTTCATCAACATCTTCACTAGCACCATCTCCTCTCAAACCCTAGTTCATCTCTTGTATTCGATCTTGGTCCCAAAACCTCAGATTGGTACATGTGGGTTGCTAATAGTGTTGATTACTTCTTCTAGTTGATGCTAGTTGGTTTATTCGGTGAAGATCATATGTTCAGATCCTTAATGATAATTAATACTCCTCTGATTATGATTATGAATATGCTTTCTGAGTAGTTACGTTTGTTCCTGAAGACATGGGAGAAGTCTTGTTATAAGTAATCATGTGAATTTGGTATTCGTTCGATATTTTGATGAGATGTATGTTCTCTTTCCTCTAGTGGTGTTATGTGAACGTCGACTACATGACAATTCACCATTATTTGGGCCTAGGGGAAGGCATTGGGAAGTAATAAGTAGATGATGGGTTGCTAGAGTGACAGAAGCTTAAACCCTAGTTTATGCGTTGCTTCGTAAGGGGCTGATTTGGATCCATATGTTTCATGCTATGGTTAGGTTTACCTTAATACTTATTTTGTAGTTGCGGATGCTTGCGAGAGGGGTTAATCATAAGTGGGAGGCTTGTCCAAGGATGGTCAGCACCCAAGCACCGGTCCACCCACATATCAAATTATCAAAGTAACGAACGTGAATCATATGAGCATGATGAAAACTAGACAATAATTCCCATGTGTCCTCTTGAGCGCTTTGCTTTATATAAGAGTTCGTCCAGGCTTGTCCTCTGCTACAAAAAGGATTGGGCCACCTTGCTACACCTTGTTTACTTTTATTACTTATTCCCCGTTATGGTTTTTCTTATCACAAAACTATCTGTTACCGATAATTTCAGTGCTTGCAGAGAATACCTTGCTGAAAACCAGTTGTCATTTCCTTCTGCTCCTTATTGGGTTCGACACTCTTACTTATCGAAAGGACTACGATAGATCCCGTATACTTGTGGGTCATCAATGTTGCATTCGGCCAAATTCTCTAGGTTACTAGAGCCGCCAAGAGGGTGCCTAGAGTGGTCATCAGCTCTACGAAGGCTTGAGCCAGCGTTTTGCTAGAGCAGGCAACATCGGGAGCCGGCGCCCAGGTATCGGTTCCTACTACGGCACCAGCCGTCGTAGATTTGTGAGCTGCTGCAGTCCCAGCTATGTTTTCATTCTATGCCATATAGCGCGTGCCTCAAAAACCATCAGCTCGGTCTCATCATCGGAGTAGCCACCGAGCCAATCGTCGAAAAGCAAAAGAATTGACTCGGTATCTCCGATCGAGGATTTACCATTCGTGTTGACTAGTGTGTCACCGCCGGAGGAAGAACCGCCCGAAAGGTCGACCACATGGATGAAGCCCATGAAAGCGCAAGTCCGGCTGGCTAGTGCCTAGCTGGGTCTGGTGCGACAAGCCTGCTCGACGGTGTTAGAGCTGATGTCCGGCTTGGGACTAGATTAGATGATTAGGCGGATGAAGACGTGGATATTGCCAAAGGGAACCCGGTACCTGTACTCACTTGAGTCGGCCTCGGGGACCCAGCCTGAGTCATTGATGTAGAGCTTGCCTCGGCAACTCTTCATATTTCGGCCGATATGTATCCCTCGATCCCTGGGAGAGTGCCCTCCAAGAAATCAACACCACCGTGCGAGAGTCCCACTGTGGGCGCCAATTGTCGTGGTTTTGTCACGGCAGATGTCCTTGTGAAAGGACTAAGTCTGGAGGCCATCGCAACTAGGTGGTGGAGGTAATGACCTACTTCCTACTTGATTGATATTGATGATGATCTTCATTACAAGGATGTGGATTTGCTAACCTTGCATTTGAGAGATTGCAACCTTGTCTTTCGACCCCCCGGGGGGGGGGGGGGCTTTTATATAACAGGTTGAGTCCCCAAGTTTACACGATAATCCAGGTTATACTATCTACCCGCCACCTACTCTAACACCTATCTATCTTGCCTCACAAGTTTGGGAATTCCTCATCTGGGCCTCCTCTTCAAGCTGACCCACAAGGCCTCTCCATGAGCCGGACTCCCTCTGGGTTATGCTATAAGCCCTTGGTTCCTTCATTGTCACTTTACCATGAACCGGAAGATAAGGTGACCCATAAAGCTTCTAGGCATTTCACCGGGTCCCACCATTTGTCTGGTCTTTGTCACGGGTAATATCCCCAACACTACCTGGGCCTACCGTCTACTGAGAGTAACTCTTCAACTCATGCGTTGTTCAATTTCCCTTCATGCTTACCGAAGGATGAATGCTGTGATAATTGCTATGATCCTTTGAATCGTTTGAAATGTCATATTTTTATGAAATTGATCCTTGCTATGCTTGTGGCCATGATGCCAATATGAATGATGCTTATGGATATGAACTTGCTATAGTTCCTTATGTTAAGAATGAAATTGTTGCTATTGCGCCCACACATGATAGTCCTATTATCTTTCCGAATTCTTCCAAGTACACTATATCGAAGAAGTTTGAACTTATTAAGGATTATGATGGTTTTCATTGTACCGTTGCACAAGATGATTTTGATGGATATAACATGCATGTGCTTGCTGCTCCTACTTTCAATTATTATGAGAGAAGAACCACATCTCCACCTATCTATGTTTCAAACATAATAAAATTGCCAGAAACCGTTTATACTATGAATTAGCCTTTAATTGATGTGCATGAACTGTTCTTTCATGACATGCCGATGCATAGGAAGAGAGTTAGACTATGTTGTTCTATGATATATGTTGATTTGTGCTCACTACTAAATTATAAATCATTGTTAATTAAAACTAGCTTTGATATACCTTGGGATCCGGGTGGATCCATTACTTGAGCACTATATGCCTAGCTTAATGGCTTTAAAGAAAGAGCTGCCTAGGAGACAGCTCGGAAGTTTTAGAGAGTCATTATATTCTATTGTGTGCTTTTAAAAAGTTTAAAAACAAAAAACATAGAGGGGAACTTAAAACATTTTCAAAAAGAAAAGTGAAGTGAGAAAGACAAACACCATTGAAGTGGTGGATATCCGTGAACTTTGTTCATGCCCATGGAAACATTGTGAACCTTGATTGCAAAAACTCTTCAATAAAAATAATTATCACCTGTACTAATCCATTGTGTTATAAAAATAATGTGCCAAGATTTACCTTTAGGATGTTTAAATTGCTTTCTTGGTGTGTGTTGTGCAAAAACAGAAACTTTTGTTGTAGTGTTTGAATTTTGATAATTTACTAGAATGTGGAAAAATTCTAACATTTTTACACAGTACTTATATGGATTTTTTTATTATGTCCTTATTTGTCAGGATTTTTGGAGTTACAGAAGTATATGTTTCATTTGCATCTTATAGACTATCCTATTTTAAGAGATTGTTGTTATAGTTTCTTTATTTGCTTATGTTTGAAATCTTGTTGAGCCCTGTTGATGTCTACTACACAACTTGTTCTTGTAGAATTGTGTTGGGACTCCAAGCGCAGAGTTTTGCAGGAGAGTAGCAAATTTCCCTCAAGTGGATGTCGGTGTATTAAAGTTTGGGCCCTTTGGTACCCCTTACTTGTGCACGGGAAGTTGCAGCCGCACCCGTGGCGGGGCTTGACGGGGGTAGCTGGGGATAGAATACAAGGCGGCAACCAAGCCAGTAACCAGAAAGCAGAGGGCAAGATGGGCCCCCGGCAGGATCCTTGCCAAGGCAGCTCGCGAAGCCCCGGCAAGATCCTTGCCCGGACTGCTCGCTAAGCACCCAGCAAGATCCTTGCCGGGGCGACTTGCGAAGCACTAACAAGAACACCACCCTTGAGGTTGAGAGCTCTGACACCATCGACAATGTTAAGACCAAGACCCAGGGGCACGTGCATGGTGGCATGCAGATCTTTGTGAAGACCAGGAGGTGAAGTTCCTAGCAAGATCCATGCCGAAGAAGTTTGCGGGACCCCGGCAAGATCCTTGCCGGGGACATCAGCAAGGCCGCGGCAAGGTTCCGCCACACCTGTGACGCCCCCGATTTGACCGTACACTAATCATGCACGCAAATGTGTACGATCAAGATCAGGGACTCATGGGAAGATATCACAACACAACTCTACAACATAAATAAGTCATACAAGCATCATAATACAAGCCAGGGGCCTCGAGGGCTCGAATACAAGTGCTCGATCACAGACGAGTTAGCGGAAGCAACAATATCTAAGTACAGACATAAGTTAAACAAGTTTGCCTTAAGAAGGCTAGCACAAACTGGGATACAGATCGAACGAGTCGCAGGCCTCCTGCCTGGGATCCTCCTAACTACTCCTGGTTGTCGTCAGCGGCCTGCACGTAGTAGTAGGCACCTCCAGTGTCGTAGGAGGAGTCGTCGACGGTGGCGTCTGGCTCCTGGACTCCAACATCTGGTTGCGACAACCAGATAGGAAGGAAAGGGGGAAAAGAGGGAGAAAGGCAACCGTGAGTACTCATCCAAAGTACTCGCAAACAAGGAGCTACACTACATATGCATGGGTATATGTGTAAAGGGGCATATCAGTGGACTGAACTGCAGAATGCCAGAATAAAAGGGGGATAGCTAGTCATGTCGAAGACTACGCTTCTGGCCATCGCCATCTTGCAGCATGTAGAAGAGAGTAGATTGTAGTCCTCCAAGTAGCATCGCATAGCATAATCCTATCTGGCGATCCCCTCCTCGTCGCCCTGTTAGAGAGCGATCACCGGGTTGTATCTGGCACTTGGAAGGGTGTATTTTATTCAGTATCCAGTTCTAGTTGTCATAAGGTCAAGGTACAACTCCGGGTCATCCTTTTACCGAGGGACACGGCTATTCGAATAGATAAACTTCCCTGCAGGGGTGCACCACATAACCCAACACGCTCGATCCCATTTGGCCGGGCACACTTTTCTGGGTCATGCCCGGCCTCGTAAGATCAACGCGTCACAGCCCTACCTAAGCACAACAGAGCGGTCAGCACGCCGGTCTAATCCTAAGCGCGCAGGGGTCTGGGCCCATCGCCCTATGCACACCTGCACGTTGCGAACGCGGCCGCGAGCAGACCTAGCAACCCACACGATCACGGCGGTTACATCAAAGCGGTCCAACACGGCGCGCGCCACTCAGTTGCTGACGTCACGAAGGCTTCGGCTGATACCACGACGCCGGGATACCCATAACTACTCCCGCGTAGATGGCTAGTGTGTATAGACCAAATGGCCAGACTCAGATCAAATACCAAGATCTCGTTAAGCGTGTTAAGTATCCGCGAACGCCGACCAGGGCCAGGCCCACCTCTCACCTACGCGGTCTCAACCTGCCCTGTCGCTCCGCCACAAAGATCCACTTGCGGGTACTCCTACGAGCCGACCCGACTTTAGTCATCACATGTGTCATGTATTTAGTATATAAGTATATACCCGTGATCACCGCCCAGGTGATCACGGCCCGATAGTATAGCACAGCAGACGGACAACAATGTAGGGCCACTGATGGAAACTAGCATCCTATACTAAGCATGTAGGATTGCAGGTAAAGGTAACAACAGTAGTAGCAAGGATAGGCTATGCATCAGGATAGGATATCGGAAAGCAGTAACATGCTACACTACTCTAATGCAAGCAGTATAGAGAAGAATAGGCGATATCTGGTGATCAAGGGGGGGGCTTGCCTGGTTGCTCTGGCAAGTAGGAGGGGTCGTCAACTCCGTAGTCGAACTGGGCAGCAGCAGTGTCGGTCTCGTAGTCTACCGGAGAGAAGAGGGGGGAACAAACAGTAAATACAATGCAAACATAAGCATGACGATGCGTGACATGACAATGAACAGTGCGAGGTGTGTCCTAACGCGACAGTAGGTGGTACCGGCGAAGCGGGGGGGGGGGGACATCCGGGAAAGTATTTCCCGATGTTTCGCGTTTTCGGACAGACAGACCGGAGGGGGAAAGTTGCGAGTTCGATAGGTTAGGGAGGTGTGGTGGACGAACGGACTGCGTATCCGGATTCGTCTCGTCGTTCTGAGCAACTTTCATGTTGAAAATATTTTAATCCGAGTTACGGATTAAAAGATATGATTTTCTAAAGATTTTATTAATTTCTGGAATTTAATTAATTTTTTATTTTAATTTGAAATTCGGATTTATGACATCAGCATGATGTCATGCTGACATCAGCAGTCAACTGGGGTTGACTAAGTCAAACTGACATGTGGGTCCAGTGGGACCCACCTGTCATTCTCTGTTTAGGTTAATTAGGGTTTAGCTAAATAATTACTGTTTAATTAAATTGATTATCTAATTAGAATAATTTAAACAGGATTAATTAACTTAATTAATTTAGTTAGTTAATTAATTAATTAATTAAATTTGTTTTTATTATTTGTTTTACTATTAATTTTATTTTTATATTTTATTTATTTATTTATTTATTTATTTTTATTAACTAGTTTATTATTTTTATTATTATCATTATTATTATTATTATTTTTTTTATTTTTTTTCATTTCATTTTCCTTTTTTTTGTAAACGTTCTATGGGGGGGGCAGGCCCCGTTTGGCAGTGGCCCAGGGCCATAGCGGGTCGGGCGTCGGGCATAGCCGGCAGGGGCGCACCCGACCGGAGCAAGGGGAGGGGGTGCCAGTGGCCAGGGGCGGCCGGAGTCGGCGCGGCGAAGGCCAGCGGGCGCGGGACGCGGCCGGTGCGGCGCATCCGCGGCGGCGCGGACGGCACCGGAGCGGGGCACGGGGAGCGGCGGCCACGCGCGGCCACCGGCGCATGCGGGGGCGAGGGTGCGGGGCGAACGGACGGCGTGCGAGGCCACCGCGGGCGGGCGGCTGTGGGCGCACGCCGGGGGGTGGGGCTGCGGTAGCGCGAGCTCGCGCGCAGCCACGGGCGCGAGGCAACACCGCGGGCCGCGCGGCGGGGCGAGGGAAGGAGAGGAGGGGCGTGGAGGCCGTGGCCTCACCGGGGGTGTAGGGATGGGGCAGCGGGCTCGGGGAGGCGCCGGAGCTTGGGGCGACGATGGTCGACGACAGCGCGGTGACGAGCGACGGGCGCGGCGTCGCTTGGGGAGGCCGTCGAGGAGGAGGTCGAGGGGGGGTCCGGCGTGGGGAAGAGACGGGGAGGCAGCACCGACGATGGTGGGGTGGCGGGGCGGCTCCGGCGGGGGGGGGGGGGGTTCCGGGCGGCGGCGGCGGCGAGCGCCCCGATCCAGATCCACTCGGGGGCGGGGTGGGGGAAGACGAGATGGATCGGGGGGGAGTGGGGGTAGTGGGCTAGGGTTCGGTGTCCCTAGCGGGTTAGTAGGTGAGGTGGGGGTGGGCCGGTCCAACCGGGCAGACTGGAGTGGCCAGCTGGGCTGAGGCCCAGCGCGGGGGGGGGGGGTGTTCTGTTTCTCTTTTCTTTTCTTTTTTTGTAATTTCTTTCTTTTATTTATTTTATTTTCTGTTTGATTTCAATTTAATTTATTTAGGCATTTTATAAAAATATGTTTTCTTTAGTATAATTACCCTTGTAATATTTGGCACCCACCGAACATTTTTGTTTAAATTTTTGAAAACTTTTATTATTGACATTAATTTGAATTTAAATTTTGAAACGGTTTCGAATCATCGCGAGGTTAACAACAGTAACCGTGGTGACGTGGCATCATTAGCGTGGGATTACTGTAGCTTAATTATCCGGGCGTCACAACGCCGCCACCACTCCAGTGCAGCGACTGGCCTGCCAGCCTGGCAAGCACCCGTGGTGGCATGCAGATCTTCGTGAAGATCCTGCCACCGTTCCGGCGCAGCGGCTAGCCAACCAGCCTGGAATTGCATGCCTCGTCAGCCTGGATGCGTGTCGAGACGAGAAGAGGTGGCGACAGACGAGACGAGCTCTATTTCCTTCCCCGATAAAGCTTGAGGACATGTAACCAGCGCATTTAATGTGTTTCTCCTAGGATGTCAGTAATAAGCATATGCACTGTAGCTACTTTCCACCTCATGTATGCCGCTGTGGCGACCCCTTGGACATATAAAAGGAGGCCCAAGGCGTACTGGAGAAGGATTCGGTCTTTTGAACCACTCGGCCTAGCTCGCATGCATAGCAGCCAACCGAAGCTCAAGAACACAAAATATACACTCAAGCAGGACTAGGGTTTTACGCTGCTGAGCGGCCCGAACCTGGGTAAAAACCCATCGTGTTGATCGTTAGATGTGCTCTTTGCGCACCCCTCTTCCGTGCCAAACCGTAGAAGGAATCCACGTGATCCCGTAGGTGTCGTTTCCATCGACATCTTTGGCGCGCCAGGTAGGGGGAGAGTGAGCAGGTTGTGCAAACCTAGTCTAGTAGTTAGCACATTGTTTCCTTGATCACCATGGCTCCCAAGAAGAAGGGGATCATGGCGATTGGTTCATCTGGAGCCGAACCGCCCATGCCAGCGCGGACGGGCTATGGGGTAGTGGCGGATGGTGGCGGAGCTGCGGATCGCGAGCATCCACAACATTCTGGCAACCGAAGCTAGGCGAGCGGCGTCATCTCGGGCAGCATGCCGCCGCGGCCAAGAACAGAGCCATGCCACCTACGGGCGGTGCGGGGACCTCCAAGGGCGGAGCTGTGCTGCCTACTGGCGGCGCGGCGACCTCCAAGACACTCCCGCCGGCGCCCGCGCCGCGGTCCTCCATGGTCGTGCGCAACGAACGGCGCCGCGACGTTGGTGACCCCGGGCGCCGCCGCGGGAAGAGCCCTTGGCATCATTCTCGAGATGCGCAGGGTCGGCAAGCACTAATGAACCGCCAAGGTTCCACGTTCCTATTTTCTCTTCTTTCTTTTTTTCAAAGGATAGAAGGTTCCCTCGCATACAAGTTTCTCGGGGGAATAGGGAGTGTGGGCACCAACAGCCGACGTTCGCAATTGCGTCTTGTGGAAAAGAACGCAGCAACAATAACCTAAGTCACGAAACTTCAAGTAAATTTCTTTTAATGTAAGGTTATTTTCCTCGAATGGTCTCGGTTCTTGTATAGGAAAACCTGCACGCGAAGGATCTTTGTCCGGATTGGTTGCGCCCTTGCTCCGTTTCAAGTCCGCTCAATGGCTCTAGTGGCTGCACTGAGAATGGCAAGGTGTCTTGCCGGCAGCGACACCCCCAACAGGATGCTAAGGATCCATCCTCAAAGCGCTCGCGGCAAGGGTGCGCGCACCGACAAGCCTTTCCCAATAACGCGTAGGGGTGTACCATACAAAGGGGGATCAAGCAAGGTAGATAGCATGCATTCAATCCAAAACATAGCAGGTCATATTACATTAATAGTTGTCGCAGTTCTAACTTAAGTGGAATTATTTTGGGTACGGATCCATGCCGGCAAGAAGAAGCGGAGCGCCTAGTCCCGGCGCTGGCCTTCCACCCTCTTGATTTGGTCAACCAGGCTGAGGACGAGCGCGACCAGCTCTTCGAGCACCCTGCGGTCCGCATCCGCCGGCAAGCTGTCTTGGCTGAGGTTGATGCCGGGGTTCCTGTACGCCACCTTGGTAAGCACCTTGAGGAGGGCGCCCCGGCAAAGCTTCCTGGACTCGTTGGCCAGGTGGGTCGCCCAGCCGTCGTGGAGTAGCTTCAAGACTTCGAGGACAACCTCGAAGAACATGGTCACCCTGGTGCTCTCAGTTATCTTATCATCATGCGAGAACCTATAGCTCAGCATGCCCATGGTGGATAGCTGCATGGCGAGCCTCTCCAAGAGGTTGATGAGGCGCGCAGTCCAGATCCCCATGCCATCCACGAAGTCATTGTGGGTAGCGGCAGCACTCTCGAGCAGTAGCTTCTCGTACTGGAGGTTCTTGGCCAGGGTCTTCTCACGAGCCCTGCTGCCTGCAAGGGTCTCCTCCAGGGTGGTCAACTTCAGCTTCAGATCGGCATTGGAGTCGTTGGCTTCGGAGATCAACTTGTTCTTGTCAGATATAGTGACCTGCAAATCTGCCAAGGTGTAAGCAGTCTTGTCCCTGTCGCTCTTGAGCGTCGTGACCTCCTTGCTATGCTTCTCTAGCTGCGCCTCCAGCTTCTCCACCTTGCCGGCCAGCTCGTTCTTGGCGGCTTCAGCGGCATCGACGGCCTCCTTCAGCTTGCCGGCATGATCCAGGACCAGAGTGTCGAGTGCGTCCTTATGCTTTTGCTCCAGCTCCTGTGTCTGCTGTGTGACAAGTTTCTCAATTTCTTCATCCTTGCTGCGGAGCTTGGCGGCAAGCACCTCCTCACGAGCGACAAGGTCTTCTTCTTGGGCGTCGAGCGAAATACGGCGCTCCGTTAGTAGGGCGTCCTCATTGGCGGCCTGCGCGGCGGCCTCCTCCTGAGCCTTCTCAATGTCAGACTGCTTAAGGAGGAGCTCGTTCCAACGCTCACTCAGCTACTCCTGGCTGGTCTTCAGCTCCTGCTGGGCCTCGCCAAACCAGGTTTGCTTCTGCCTGATGCGCTCCTGGAAGCCTGCCTCTGCCACATTTGCGACTGCCAACCTAGAGTCTAGCTTCTCCTTACGGGCACGGTGAAGCACCCGAAGCTTCTGAAAGTTGCTGCTCATGGCTTGGAGAAGCTGGTCCTCCTTGGAGCTTTCGTTGTTGGTGCTTTACTCATGAACAACCTGGAGCCCGGCGGCGGCGATGACCCTTCGTCAAAGACCTCCCCTCGGCAGGCGCTCCGGTGCTTCTCGTCCCCAGGATGCTGACAAACAAGTCCTCGCCAAACTTCATGTATCTGCTCGAGGTGGGCGCTTCAGAGGTGGACGGTTGGTCGTCAACCACCGTCTCCCCGGCAGCTGAGGACTCCGGGACCGATTTAGTGCCAGGCGCTCCTGAGGTAGTGATGCCATCAGTACGGTCGCCGGTCTCGTCGCTGGCCTCCCCGGCGGACCCCTTGGCGGCCTCTTCATGTGCTTCCTTGGCGGCCTCGTCGGCAGCAACCTTGTCGGCCTCGTCAGTGGCATCCTTGGCGGTCTCCTCGATGGTGGCATTGATATCCATCTGACCCACCGAGGAGAGGTCTGAAAACCAAGGAGGAGAAAAAGATGAAACCAAGATCGAAGTTCAAAGCAAAAAGAAAAAGATTGCACTAGGAAATTGATCAAGACCAGGAGGTGGGCGGCTTACCTACGAAGAGTTGTGGAGGAGTGGTTCCCTCCCCGACAATACTCGTTGCTGGGATGGAGCCGCCAGCCCCTGTGCTTGCCGGCTCTCCCTCCGCACGTGTGGGCTCGTCGGTGGGGGCCCTTGCCGGGGATGGCTCCCTTGGCAGCGTGGGCTCGCCGGTGGAAGCCCTTGCAGGGGACCCCTCCCTGGGTGGTGTGGTGGTTGATGGAAGAGGCATGATGGGGGTGGCCCTTGGCGGCTCCTCCTGTTGCCGCACTTCCCCTGCAAATCTGGCAAGATTAACGGTTTAGAGACACACCCCAGTGCTCGCCAGCGGAAAGTGGGTAATGGACTCACGCTGGGGGCTGAGTCGGGGGCTGCATCATGGGTTTGGGCCCTGGCTGATCGTGATCACCTCCGGTGCGCTTGAGGTGCTTGCCAGGGGCTCGTTGCCCATCGAGGTCTTGGCCCTCTTCTCCATCCACGGCGCCAATGTCTCCATGTCTCTACAGAGGCAAGCCAAGACAAGATCAAATCAAGCGAGAAAACCAAAACAGAGATTCAGGAAATGGAGAAAGCGGTGAGGCACTTACACATCCTCTTCTACTCGCCTCCTCCTGTTCCAGCTAATGGAAGAGAGGTCGTAGTTGGCCTCTGGTATGGTGTCCGTGCGGAGGGGTGGAGATGGAGACCTGGGCTGCTTGGCCATGGCGGAGGCGGCGGCGGCTACTTCCTTTGCTGCCGCGGCCGTGCGCCTCGTATGGCGCACAGGTTGCACCTGGGCCTCTTGCCGCTGGGCGGCCTTGCCGGCCGCCCTCTTGGCGGGGACCTCTTCGGGCGAGGAAGCTCGCCGCACTGGCTTGCTGGAGCCAACCCGCCGGAAGATGCGCTTTTTCCTCCCCTGGATTGGGGGCTCCTCCTACAGCTCCTCCTCGTCCGCGTCGTCGGCCGCCTCTTCGGCCGCCTCCTCGGCAGAAGGGCCCCTGTAGCAGCGCCATTGTGCTCCCCAGCGGGCTCCTCCCGCTCGGTGAGATCATCTTATGCGTCGTCCTCATCTTCTTGGAAGCTAACGCTGACGGCCTCCTCGGCAAAGGCCGCCTCTTCCGCCCTACTGGTGATGTATGCGACCTCTACGTTGGTGGTGTCGCGGATGAGTTGTGCTTCTTTGCGGATGGGCCACTCCGACAAGTTGTCGAAGAACTCCTGCAACCGCACCGCGTCCGGCTCGGCCGAGGTCTGGTCGAGGCCATGGGCGTTGAACACCAGCATCATGGCAATGATGGAGGTCCGGGCGGAATTGTTGCACAGGGGGACCACGGCCGCCGGCAACTTGAACGGCTTGTCGGGCTTGCCGGCCTTCGCGGCCTTGCCGGCCTTGCCGGCCTTGCTGGTCTTGTCAGCCTTAAATTGGAACAGCCTTTGGCAAAGAGCTTCGTGCTGCATCACCCTAAATTTGCGGTTCAGGCTGGGGCGCAGCCTCATGATGTCTGCCGCATTCCGGAAGTCCCAAGCTGGTCCCCCTTGTTATGCAAGGGGGAGATATGGCGGCGGAGGAAATCAGCCCCGATCATCTCCAAGGTGAGCCCGGTGACGTGGAGGCTATGGATTCTGGTGGTGGCGACTGTGAGCTTCTCGTCTTGAGGGTCGAGATTGCCCCAGTTGCCGCAGCGAACCACTTGCGCTTGTCGGGGTATGCAGAATGGCTGCGGTTCCTTCTCCACGATCTAGCACCACCTCCCCCGCCATTCGTCCCACTTCTCCTTGTGGGTCCCGTTTGGGTACGTCTCCTTGCACAAGGCCCTCGGGATCCAGGAAACACAGCCAGACAGAGCCCTTACTGGCTGGACGCGGTGGACGAAATAGTGGCAGAAGAGCACCATGTTGGGGACCACCCCGGCGAAGTTCTTGCAGAGTTGGGCAAAGATAGCCATGCACGCCACGACGTTCGGTGTGAAATCTAAAAGATGGAAGCCGACGGTATACATGGTGTCGATGAAGAAATCTGAGAATGGGGGGCAGAGCCCGCAGTAGAGATAGTCGACGAAGAAGGGGAATTTATCTGGACTTGGTGCAGCATTGGGAGCCGGGATGACGCGAGTGGCGGGATGCCCTGTCGTCTCTCTCCCCCACATACACTGGAACCGGTCCCTGAGTGCGCGCGCGTCGAGCGTCAGAGCGAAGATAACGTGCTCCCTCCGCATCTTCACCATCTCGGTCTCCAGCACCTCTTCCCCCTCGCTCGCCTTGGGCGCCACTCCCTTCCCCTTATTTTGGGCGCCATAGCAGCCGAAGGAGGGCAGGGGACCGAAGGTGGTGAGGGCACAACGGTAGCGGGCGGGGGAGAAAGCGTTGGATCAGGCTCAAGGAAGAAGAAAGAGACGGCGGTTTCCTAGATTGGAATGGGTGAAAGGGGTAAATGAGCAGCGCCCCTGCGGATTCCTCTTTTTATGGGGAAGGCATGGGGCTGCCTCTTTACTGTTCGATGTGAAGGCATTGGCGCAGGCGCAGGCGTGCTGCGACCGTTCCACGCACGACCCCCATGTCGCGCACTCAATACGAATCATGGCGAAGCGCAGCGGAGGAGAAGATTATAGCAGTTAACCCCTGCCACGCGTGCCCATGCATTGTTTGGGCCTGGCCCAACGACGCTTCGCACTCATGTGTGGCCCAGGCCCAGGGGCTCCTCTCGGTGTACTAAAGTTTAGGCCCTTTGGTACCCCTTACTTTTGCACGGGCAGTTGCAGCCGCACCCGTGGCAGGGCTTGACGGGGGTAGCTGGGGACAGAATACAAGGCAGCAACCAAGCCAGTAACGAGAAAGCAGAGGCAAGCTGCGACGGTATGCATGCCTCATCAGCCTTGATGCGTGCCGAGACGGGGAGAGGCGGCGACGGACGGGACGGGCTCTATTTCCGTCCCTGATAAAGCTAGAGTACACGTAACCAACGCATTTAATGCGTTTGTCCTAGGATGTCAGTGATAAGCATATGCACTGTAGCTACTTTCCACCTCCTGTATGCTACTGTAGCAACTCCTTGGACATATAAAAGAAGGCCCAAGGCGTACTGGAGAAGGATTCGGACTTTTGAACCTCTCGGCCCAGCTCGCATGCATAGCAGCTAGACGAAGCTCAAGAACACAGAATATACACTCAAGCAGGACTAGGGTTTTATGCTGCTGAGCGGCCCGAACCTGGGTAAAAACCCATCATGTTGATTGTTAGACCTGCTCTTTACGCACCCCTCTTCCCTACCAAACCGTAGAAGGGATCCACGTGATCCTGTAGGTGTCGTTTCCACCTACAGTGGATGACGTAAGGTTTATCAATCCGTGGAAGGCGTAGGATGATGATGGTGTCTCTTAAACAACCCTGCAACCAAATAATAAAAAGTCTCTTTTCTCCCCAACACACCAAATACAATAGTAATTTGTATAGGTACACTAGTTCGGCGAAGAGATGGTGATACAAGCATAGTAATGATAGTAGATATTTATTTTTGTAAATAGCAACAATAAAAAACAACAAGGTAGCAATTGATAAAACAGAGCACACACGGTATTGCAATGCTTGAAAATGAGGTCTAGGGTCCGTACTTTCATGAGTGCAATCTTTTAGCAATGCTAATATAATTGGATCATATAACCATCCCTCAACGTGCAATGAATAATCACTCCAAATTTCCTATCTAGCGGACAACATAAGAAGAAATTGTTGGTAGGGTACGAAACCTGTCGTGGAATTGTCACGACAGATGTCCTAGGGTGAGGACTTAGTCATGAGGCCAGCGCATCTTTGTGGCAGCTTGAAAGGGGTTGATTGGGATGAGAGACGCAGGGCGGATCAACGCACAAGACAAGGGTTTAGACAGCTTCGGGCCATGGGAAACATCATCCGGTAATAGCCCTACATGTTGTTTGTGGCTAGGTCTCATTATCATCACGAGGGAGTCGCCGGTAAACTGGCTCTTTGTTTCTAGCCCTAGAGATTGTTTATTCTTGCTTGTCCCTCTTGGGGTGCCTTGCCCCTCCTTATATATGTTGAAGGGGCGGTTTACATAACTAGTCCTAGTTGGATTAAGATTACTCTATTACAAGTGGAGTCCTAGTCTTGCTTCCTTTGTAGGAGAATATTCCTTATGCTTTCCTCATAAACCGGCCCACCATAACATAAGCCAGCCTTCCATAAACCGCCTTCTGGGCCACCGGGTCTTGTCGTTCCTCTGACCCGCTCACCGGGTCACCCATGAATCGCCAGGCTTGGGCGGGTCACTTAGTGAGTTGTCCAGTCAGGGCAGGTCATTAGTGAGTCGCCAATTCCGGCCGGGTTATACTTCCGGCCGGGTTACGCCGCGGGGTATATCCCCGACATTACCACCACGAAGCTATTCTTTCTGATCGATCTATCCAAGAGTTCGTACTAAAATAACACCATGTTATCCTTTCCGATCGATCTATCCAGAGTTCGTACTAAAATAACACCAAATAATTTCCGATTCATAATACTCAATCCAACGCAAAGAACCTCCAAGAGTGCCCTAAGATTTCTACCGGAGAAATAAAGACAAGAACATGCATCAAGCCCTTTGCATAGATTACCCCAGTGTCACCTCAGGAATCTTTGAGTTGAGTGCCAAAACATATATCAAGTGAATCAATATGATACCCCATTGTCACCATGAGTATTCATAGCAAGACATACATGAATTGTTCTCAAATACAAAAAAGTATTCAATCCGATAAGAACAAAATCTCAAAGGGAAAATTCAATTCACAACAAGATAGAGAGGGGAAAACACCATATCATCCAACTATATTAACAAAGCCCGCGATACATCAAGATCGTGCCATCTCAAGAACACGAGAGAGAGAGAGATATTAAACACATAGCTACTGGTACAAACCCTCAGCCCCAAGGGTGTACTACTCCCTCCTCATCATGGTGGCCGCCAGGATGATGAAGATGGCCACCGGTGATGATTTCCCCCTTCGGCAGGGTGCCGGAATGGGGTCTAGATTGGTTTTTCGTGGCAACAGAGGCTTGCGGCGGCTGAACTTCTCATCTAAGGTTATTTCTGGGGGTTTCTGTATTTAATGGAGTTTTGGCGTCGGTTTGACGCGAAGATGGGCCTCGAGGTGACCACGATACACCTGCACACGGGTTGGGCTCCAGTGCCTCTCTTGTTCCAAAAAAATCGTCAAAAAGTTTCAGCTCATTTGGAGAACTTTCATTTTTGCACAAAAAAAACACCACGGTAGTTCTGCTAAAAACAGCGTCAGTCCGGGTTAGTTCCATGCAAATCATACCAAAATAATATAATATTGTTGTAAACATGGCATGCATACTTCACAAATTATAGATACGTTGGAGACGTATCAGCATCCCCAAGCTTAATTCCTACTCGTCCTCAAGTAGATAAATGATAAAAGAAATAATTTATGATGTGTGAATGCTAGCAAAATGTATAAGTTTGATCAATGATAATTCCAATCACTTATCCTAGCATCTTAACATCAACTTTTTCTTATAAAACACTTCTCATGTTAAAGTAGCAAACAATTCACATGTTATGGTTCAAACAATTAAATATCTTGAAACTTGGCAACCTATGTTCTCAGTTACCAAGCAATTGCAATTCAACTTATTCAACAAAGTCTAAGTAAGAGCTCCACATACTCAATCATCATATCATCATTTAGAGAGTTAATAGGAATTGTTCATTCACATGGTTAGTCATAAAATCCTACATAAAAATTGTGGACCACTGAATATGATATGTCTGATTCTTTGCAATAGTTTTGCAATATTAAGATGGTAATATCTAGGTGTACTAGTGGATGATTGTGGTTTAGTAAAAATATTGATGTTAAGGTTTGTGGTTCCCGAAGCATGCACATATATTCTCTAGTTTTCCAAAGAAGTTGCAGCATGATTTATTATTGAGTGTCTACCTTATGAGTGGTGGTCAGGGACGAGCGATGGTCGTTTCCTCCCAATCTATCCCCATAGGAGCATGCGAGTAGTACTTTGCTTCGAGGGCTAATAGGATTTCAGAATAAGTATGTGCGTTCTTTATAACTAATGTGAGTCCATGGATTATACACACTCATATCTTTCCGCAATTTGCTAGCCTCTTCGGTAACGTACATTGCCCTTTCTCACCTCGAGAGTTGGTGCAAACTTCACCGGTGCATCCAAACCACGTGATATAATAAGCTCTATCACACATAAGCCTCCTTATATCTTCGTCAAAATAGCCACCATACCTAGCTATCATGGCATTTCCATAGCCATTCCGAGATATATTGCCATGCAACTATTGTCATATTGCTTTGCATGATCATAAGATAGCTAGCATGATATTTTCATGGCTTGTCCATTTTTTATTCTTTGCTATGCTAGATCATTGCACATCCTGGTACACTGCGAGAGGCATTCATATAGAGTGTGTATCAGTTTTATCGAGTTGTTAGTAAATAAAAGAGTGATGATCATCATAATTAGAGCATTGTCCAAGTCAGGAAAGGATGATGGCGACAATGACTCCACCACAAGTCAGGATGAGACTCTAGACGAAAAATGAAAAATAAAAAAAGAGGCCAAAAAGAGACCAACAAAAAAATAAAACAAAAGAAAAAAAAATGAGAGAAAAGGAGAGAAGGGGCAATGTTACTATCCGTTTACCACACTTGTGCTTGAGAGTAGCACAATGTTCTTCATATAGAGAGTCTCATGAGTTACCACTTTCATATACTAGTGGGAATTTTGCATTATAGAACTTGGCTCGTATATTCCGATTATGGGCTTCCTCAAATACCCGAGATCTTCATGAGCAAACAAGTTGGATGCACACCCACTTAGTTTCAGTTGAGATTTCATACACTTATAGCTCTTAGTGCATCCGTTACATGGCAATCCCTATTCCTCGCATTGATATAGATTGATGGGCCTCTCCGTTACCTAGATCCGCCGAGCTGATGCGAGACTTTCTTCCTTTTTGACTTCCCTTATTGATCTCTATCACCGTATTCTATTCCACCCATAGTGCTATATCCATGGATCATGCTCATGTATTGCGTGAAGTTGAAAATGTTGAAGCGCTTCAAAAAGTATGATCCAATTGCTCGGCTTATCATCGGGGTATTTCATGATTAATATCTTTATGCTAGGAAAACTGTAGCGACCCGACCTGAATGGATCAAGTCTCTCTGCTTAAGTGTCATCCCTGGATCGGTATGCTGACACACACAGTACTCGAGGATTTATAATATAGGTAAATCACATGTATAAAGTAACGTAAATACTATTACCTCAATCCAAATAGCGGAAGTAACAACAAGGTTGTGGATTCCCATCAACACCAACGGCACAGCTGAGTGTAGAAATTGTAACCCTAACATATCACTTACTCGTCGTAAGATTCCTGCAACATGAGACGTTGCAGCCATATAGGTGAGTACATTGGTTGTACTGGCAATTTCACACTGTAGAGCAATGCTGAATAATGACTATCACTACATGCATATTTGGCTGGTGGAGGCTCTAAGTTTAAGTTTTGCAAAGCTAATTTTTCCCTACAACAAAGTTTGTTGAAAATATTGAGAAGGTAACCCCAACTCAATCCCAAATTAACATCAATAACCCAACATATTATTTAAGTAATGTGATGAGATCAAACCAATAATTCAGTTACCAAATACTCAAGATGTCCATAACCGGGGACACGGCTAATCATGATTAGTTTGTACACTCTGCAGAGGTTTGCGCACTTTTCCCCACAAGACTCGATCTCCTCCGTTGAATATCTCGCACTGCATGATGTTTGAGAAATGGATGACTGAGACACAGTCTTTCAGAAGCGTTAGCTCGTTACGACGGGTAGACAGTACCACCTACATCCCCTACATCTACTAGTCTACCACTGTAAGAGGTCACACAACATACTCAACTATGCCAGAGCCCATAATGGCTTGTGGCTGCACACGGAAGTTTCTAGCATGAATAATCTTATGATCCCTTTGAGCCTGGGTGGCATTCCATCGAATGATCACAGGGGTACCCCATGATCTCCTTGGACAACAATGGTATCCCCAAGGTGCCCCAGCCAATCCACCCAGATGTGTATTAAAGTAGCCACCTTAAGTTTGAACCTTAGTTTAACAATAACTCTCACATCTGTCATGAATTCTCTCAAACTAATCCACGTCTACGAGCATAGCAAATTAGTGCAAGCATAACGCAATAATACCCTGAGTTTGAATGCAAGACAATAGGTTCCTACCTCATCAACTACTTCCCAATACCCACATGTTATCAAAATCCTACTCATGCAATGTTTGAGCGTTGGAACTAATGCATAATAACTGGGTATGAAGAGTATGATCAAAGTGTGAACTTGCCTTGTACTGTTGATGAAGATGATTCACATTCATAACTCCTGATAGTTCTACTCGTCACACTCCGGTCAATCAATCGTAAACAAGCAATTGCATACATAAGCACTCATGCAAAAGAATCGAAGAAAAGATCTCAGAAAACAAGCAAATAACTCTTGCAACAGAAAACAATTCCTAACAGTACCAAAATTTAGTGGATTTGGTCTTATCAGAAAGTTCAGGTCAAGAGCTTCAATTAGCAAAACGAATCAATTAAATTGGAGTTGTAAAACTCGAGTTATGAATAAAAGAAGTTTGAATATGAATCTGAACAAATTTCAAAATTTCAAAAAGTTGACGTGATAGGTTCACTGGATAGGTGATGAACGAGTAAAAAGTTATGGCTATTTGAAAAATCAGGGCCAAGCTGTTTTACGGATGAAAAATAGCTATGGCTAAAAGAATTCTAGGTCTAATGTATAAATACAGAGACTAATTGATAATTTAATTATTCTACTGTACTAGTCTAGAAATATTAAACTACAGAAGTATATAAAAAAGAAGAAAGATAACTTTATAAGGTAGAGAAAAGACGACTTCGGAGAGAGGAGACAATTTCCAGAAGTCCCGCCCGAGAGGAGAAAAATATTTTTCTTTAATGAATTTAGTCAAACCAAAATATTGATTTAACCCGAATCAGATGAGGTGGAAAAGAGGTTTAGGGGTCAAAGGCTAGGCAATGTGGGACTAAACTTAGACGTAAAAATCAAAATGAGAAAAACGCACGACTAAAGTGTTCGACCGGCCGGCGCATGCGCGCTGCAGTTTTTTTTGATCTTTTTTTAAGAAAAAGAAATATTTCTGAAAATAATATTTTTATTCTCCAAGCATAACCGTAAAATAAATAAAAACAGTTACGGGCCTGTCTGCTGACTATGTTGCGCATGTGGGCGACGGATAGTTATAGGCTGCACACGTAGTTTGTTTTTTTTAATAGAAACAGAAAAGCAAAAAAACTGAATAACGAAAATAAAGATCAAATTCTATATAGGCATATTATATATTAAAATTTTTAGAAAAAGATTTTCTACAACATGAACATTTTTCTAGCATTAAATAAAATCCCATAAATTCAAATAAATCAAACAGTACTACTGGCTCATTTAAAAACCAAATAAAATATTTTAAAATACCAAAATGATGTCAAACTCATTTTTCTCCACTTTTCTACTGTGGGGAATCATTTTACCCTATTTTCCATATATTTTATTTTTGGAGAAAAATAATTTGAATAAAACCCAAATAACTCCAAATTGAGAATAATTTCAAATGGACTTTAAATTTGATTCTTTTAAACTTCCAATTCATATTTCATATGATTTGAAGAAGTCATTTTATCTTCTCTCATGAAAATCATTGAGTTGCATAAAGTTTGTGAATTTGAAATATTTTCAAATAGAATTCAAACCTTTTTCAAAAACCCTTTTTCATTTAATTAAATGGAAGAATTCATATCGTCTTCTCTCTAGGGTTTTGCGATGAAATGAAATTTGAATTCATGGAGATCTTAAATGCAAGGTGAAAGTTTGGGAAAGTCATTTCATTCCTCTCATTCAACTTTCAAAAGTTTCAAATTTCATTCAATTTCACACAAGCAACCACACCACAATCAAACAAACAATCAAAACTATTTATTTAATATAACATACCAAAATTTAGAATTTTGGGATGTTACAAAACTAAGCAAGGCAGGCTATATGATTTTGTAGGGATAGCGTTCTTTAGCATTTTTATTTTCAAGGGCATGATTTTTTGTTAGTATGTCTGAGTATTGATGTCTTCATGTCAAATGATAGACTATTTCCTTGAACAACTCGTATCTTAATATTCATGCCACGATCAGATTACATGATCAAGATTATGCTAGGTAGAATTCCACATCAAGAATTATTTTTTATCATTTAGCTACTCGAGGACGAGTAGGAATTAATATTGGGGATGCTAATATGTCTCCATCGTACCTATAGTTTTTGATAGTTTCATGCCAATATTCTACAACTTTCACATACTTTTGGCAACAATTTATATGATTTCATTGGACTAACATATTGATCCAGTGAACAGTGTTAGTTCATGTTTGTTGCATGTTTTTTTTTCCGCAGAAAATCCATATCAAACGAAGTCCAAATGCGATAAAATCTTAAGGGATTTTTTTTGGAATATATGTGATTTCAAGAAAAAGAATCAACGTGAAACGATGCTTGAGGGAGTCATGAGCTCAGACGTTGCACCTAGCAGGGTCGTGGCTCCCTAGTAAGTCAGTTGGGGGTGTCCTTCTGCCGCAAGAAGGATAATATGCAGATAAAAATATCCTCAAAATTTCAGCACAATCGGATTAACGGATCTTTGGGAATATAAGAAACGGTTTTTAGCCAGAAAATGTTGGAAATATGCCCTAGAGGCAAAAATAAATTGGTTATTATCATATTTCCTTATTCATGATAAAAGTTTATTATTCATTCTAGAATTGTATTGACCGGAAACTTAAATACCTGTGTGAATACAAAGAGAACACAATGTCCCTAGTGAGCCTCTACTAGACTAGCTCATTGATCAAAGATGATTAAGGTTTCCTCACCATAGACATGATTGTCATTTGATAACGGGATCACATCATTAGGAGAATGATGTGATGGACAAGACCCAACCGTAAGCTTAGCATCAGATCCTTTAGTTTATTTCCTATAGCTTTCTTCATGTCAAGTATATGTTCCTCAGATCATGAGATCGTGTAACTCTTTGACACCGGAGAAATACTTAGTGTGTATCCTAATGTCACTTCATAATTGGGTGATCATAAAGGTGCTCTACAGTTATCTCGGAAGGTATCTGTTGGGTTGGCATGGATCGACACTGGGATTTGTCACTCCGTATGACGGAGAGATGTCTCTGGGCCCTGTGAATAAAACAACATCTTAAAGCGCTTGTAAGCACTATGACTAATGAGTTAGTCATGGGATCTTGTATTATGGAACGAGTAAAGAGACCTACCGGTAATGAGATTGAACTAGGTATGGAGATACCAACGATCGAATCTCGGGCAAGTAACATATTGCCTAATACATCTCCAAAGTATCTATAATTTTTTATTATTCCATGCTATTATATTAGCAATCTTGGATGTTTTATAATCATTTTATAGTAATTTTATATCATTTTTGGTACAAACCTATTGACATAGTGCCAAGTGCCAGTTGCTGTTTTCTGCATGTTTTTTACATCGCAGGAAATCAATATTAGACGGAGCCCAAACGCAATGAAACTTCACAGAGATTTTTTTTGGACTAGAAGGAACATAATGGGCCCTGGCTGCACCTGGGTGTGCTCCGAGGAGAGCACAACCCACCAGGGCGCGCCAGGAGGCCCATGCACGCCCTGGTGGGTTGTGCCCACCTCGGGTGCCCCCGGACCGCCTCTTTGCTCTATAAATACCCCAATATTCCTACCGCCGCTGTAATCTGTGTCATGAGTATTTGAAGTTTTATCAATTGCCCAAGAGTAATTTGTTCACCCACCATTTGCTATTTTTCTCGAGGGAAGCCACTAGTGAAACCTACGGCCCCCGGGTCGCTTTCTCATATATTTGCCTTTGCGGTCTACTTTTCTTTTGGATTTATTTTCAGATCTATTAAACCAAAAATACAAAAATACCTTGCTGCAATCTATTCTTATTTATTTTATTTGGTGTTCGATCTATCAATCTACTACAATTTTATCTCACGTCTGTTTGCCTACTTGAGGTGCCGTACCCGGAAGGGACTGACAACCCCTTTTACACGTCGGGTTGCGAGGATTTGTTATCTGTGTGCAGGGGCTTTTTACGTTGTGTTGCTTGGTTCTCCTACTGGTCCGATAACCTTGATTTCATATCTGAGGGAAATACCTACCGCCGATGTGCTGCATCATCCCTTCCTCTTTGGGGAAATACCAACGTAGCTTCAAGCAACATCAAAAGGTATTTCTGGCGCCGTTGTCGGGGAGGTTCTTCAACATATACCAGGTCCCTAATCACAAATCTCATCTCCTCGCAATTTACATTATTTGCCATTTGCCTCTCATTTTCCTCTCCCCCACTTCACAAAAAATTGTCGTTTTATTCGCCCCTCTTTTTCGCTCGCTGTTTTCTTGCCGGATCTGTTTTTGAGTACAATCTTGTTTGCCGTAATTATCAATATGGATAGTTCTTCCTCTATTGCTTGCACTCCCGAGAACAAGGTTCTCAACTTTAAACAAAGGGGAGGAGAAAATTTAAAGAATGCTTGGTATAGGATTTGCAATGCTCACAATAGATCTATCCGTAAGAAATCTACCGTTGTTCTTCTTCGTTGTTTTTATGTTGGCATCACCACTTGGTATAGATTCGTCCTTGATACGATTACCAGTGGAAATTTCTTGATGTGGCCCTCTCTTGATGCTTTGAACGCTATGGGAAATTTAGTGGGCTCACCACCTCTCATGATTAATGAAACAACTTTGACTCTTGAGCATGTTATGGAAAGACTAGATGCTATTGAAAAGAAACTGCTCACGGAAGATCCTATGGAAATTATAGATAAAAGCTGCATACTTTTCCCACCAATATTTGGTAAAAAGTGGGAGATATTTTTAAGTTATTAAAAGAAAAGGGTACGGTAATCCATGAAAGAATAGAAGAAAGCCCGTCTCGGTTCAATAATTTAGAAGAAATTTTTAGTAATATAAGCAAGGCTTTCACTTCCTCTAAAACTATCGAAAAAACTCCCATAAAGTTTGGCAAAGTTACCAAGATCAAGGGTGCAACTTTTAGTAATAGTAATAAAGAAGATCTTAAGATGATTGGTATTCACCCGGATTTTGTTGAAGTGATAAGAGATCCTTTTTGCAAGAATGAAATCTTTGAATTTATTCCTAGGAGTGCTGTTATTGATAAGAGATCTTGAGTGTTAGCAAAATTATGCTACTGTTATGATTGTGTTTTTTGTGTTTTAATTAGTGTTTTTGCCAAGTAGAACCGATAGGATCTTCTTGGGTGATAGTTGTTTGATCTTGCTGAAAAAATAGAAACTTTTGCGCTCACGAAAACAATTCTTTTTTTACCAGAGCGTGATAAAATGCCAATTATTTTTGCATAAGATTAATATACAAATTTCTCAGGTCGTCCTACTTTTTCAGAATTTTTGGAGTTCCAAAAGTTTTCGAAATAGTCAGATTGCTCTAGACTATTCTGTTTTGACAGATTCTGTTTTCTTTGCGTTGTGTCCTTATTTTGATGGCTCTATGGTTTTCTTTGATGAGTTTTTGCCATAGGAAAGTTGGGATACAGTAGATATAATGCAAAAACAAAATATGAATTGGTTTGGTACAGTACTTATAGTAGTGATTTGCTTTCTTTTACTAACGGATCTCATGAAGGTTTTGTTGAGTTTTGTGTGATTGAAGTTTTCAAGTTTTGGGTTATCTTACGATGGATGAATGAATAAGGAGTAGAAGAGCCTAATCTTGGGGATGCCTAGGCATCCCAAGCTATTATCCAAAATTGAGCATCCAACTAAGCTTGGGGATGCCCCCGAGTGGCATCCCCTCTTTCTTCTAATGACCATCGGTATTTCACTCGAAGCTATATTTTTATTCGTCACATACTATGTGTTTTGCTTGGAGCGTCTTGTATGATATGAGTCTTTGCTTGTTTTATTTTGTGTTTTAAGTCTTTATCCATTGCTGTACATACCAATTTGGGAGAGCCAAAATTATGTGATGACATGTTAGAATTGCTCTCTATGCTTCACTTAAATTTTTCATGAGCTATGGACTTGCTCTAGTGCTTCACTTATATCTTTTTGAGAACGGTGTGCTTAGTATTTTTGATGAAATGCTCTCTTGCTTCACTTAAATTATTTTGAGAGAAAGAAAAAAATTATGCTCATGATTTTCACTTATATTTGTTTGAGTTTATGAAAAGCAACACCTGAAAATTAGTCCCAAAGTGATAGATATCCAAGAAGGATATAATAAAAACTTTCATGAAGGTCATTGGAAAAAATAAACTTTATTCTTAGTAATAGTTTTGAGATATGATGATGTGATATGTGAGCTATGTTGATGAGTAATTATGCTTTAGTAGGAATATTGGTGTTAAGGGTTGTGATTCCCTATGCAAGCACGAAATTCCATAGTCATGCAGTGAAATTATATCCTACTTGTGGTGCATTATTCGGTGTTATTTATGCTTAATGCTTGCTTATGAGATTATCCGTTTCTTGGTTGGTCGCTTCTCAATCTTTTGGTAGCCTTTATTTTGCACTAACTATGATCTCTACTTGTGCATCCCAAAACCTTTAAACCAATTTTGCCACATGAGTCCACTATATCTACCTATATGCGGTATTCTTTTCCCATTCTAAGAAAATTTCCATGTGCCATCTCTAATTTTCAAAATAAACTTCTCTTTTGTGTGTTTGTTTCGCTCGCGGAGCGGTGAGGGGTGGCTAATATTTTCCATGCTAGATGTGTTATGCTCATGATGAGTGTTTATTCACTTGTCATTGCACGATAATAAGGCAAAGGTATTAGGGATGCCCAGTCCCGAAATGAAAAATGAATTTACTTTATGTTGTCAAATAATAAATTCCTTGGAAAGTGTTGCTATGGAAGGCACCCGTGGATACGGTTAGCCATGGAAAGTGAAAGTATGGTGGAAAAAGGAATAAACTTTTTTTCTGTTTGATGTCGGAACTACCGAGCCTTGGTTCCAATGTTGTCAATGGTGTCGGAACTCTCATGCTCAAGCGTGGCGGTCTTGCTGGTGTTGGGTAAGTTGCCCCGGCATGGCCCTTGCCGGGGCAGCGTAGGTCGTCCCCGGCAAGGGCACCTTGCCCCTTCGATTTTCGCGCCTATGGTTTCAGCGCTGCTCTGGTAGTCTTGTATCTGTGCTTCCTCTGCCCCGCCAAGCGTGGCCACATGCGTGGCTACAACTGCCCGTGCACAAGTAAAGGGGTATAGAAGGCCCCTACTTTTGTACACCGACAGGAGCCCCCGGGCCTGGGCCACACATAAGCGCAGAGCGTTGTTGGGCCAGGCCCAGAACGGTGCGCGGGCACACGCGGCAGAGTCTTGACTGCGGTAACTCCTTCGCCAGTTGCACTTCCCCACGACCCGCGTTGAATGCTTGATGTGGTGGTCGTGCGTTGGGCGGTTGATGCACGCTTGCGTCACATCATGCTGAATAGTAAAGAGGCAGTCCGCGCCTTCCCCATAAAAAAGAGCAAAACGCAGGGGCGCTGCTCATTTACCCTCTGCGCCCTTTCCAATCGTGGAAACCGCCGTTCCCCTCTTCTCCAAATGCAAGTCGAAGCTCTCGCCCCCACCCGCCACCGCCGCGCCCCCATTTCCTTCAATCCCTCACCCCTCCTCAGCCACCATGGTGCCCAAGACGAGCAAGGGCAAGGGAGCGGCCAAGGATGCCGGGGGCAAGGAGGCACCGGAGAGCAAGCTAATGGAGATGCGGACGCAGCGCGCCCTCTTCCCCTCGACGGTCGATGCGCTTACCCTCAAGGACTATTTCAGGCCCCTGTGGGGGAGGGAGACATCGGGGCACCCTGCCACGCGCATCATCCCCGCCGCCTTTGCCGAGGCCGGTCCAAACTTGTACCCCTTCTTTGTTGATTACTTCTCCTGCGGGCTCTGCCCCCCTTTCTCTGATTTCTTCAACAACATCATGCATACCTATGGCTTTCACCTTCTGGACTTTACGTCGAATGCCGTGGCATGCATGGCCTTCTTCGCCCATCTCTGCGAGGGCTTTGCCGGAGTGTTCCCCAGCATGGCACTATTCCGCCACTACTTCTATCCTCGCATCCAGCCAGGAGGCGCCATCTTGATACGTCCATTTTGTATCATGCTTTTATATCAATATTTATTGCATTATGGGCTGTTATTACACGTTATGTCACAATACTTATGCCTATTCTCTCTTATTTTAAAAGATTTACATGAAGAGGGAGAATGCCGGCAGCTGGAATTCTGGGCTGGAAAAGGAGCAAATATTAGAGACCTATTCTGCACAACTCCAAAAGTCCTCAAACTCCACAAAAGTCATTTTTGGAATTAATAAAAAATACTGAGCGAAGAAAGTACCAGAGGGAGGCCACCCACCATCCACGAGGGCGGGTGGCGCGCCCTAGCCCCTGGGCGCACCCCCTGCAACGTGGGTCCCCTGGCAGGCCTCCGGTGCCCATCTTTTGCTATATTAAGTCTTTTACCCTGGAAAAATTAATAAGGGACCTTTCGGGACGAAACACCGCCGCCACGAGGCGGAACCAATATAGGGCTCCGGTGGAGCCGTTTTGCCGGGGAAACTTCCCTCCGGGAGGGGGAAATCATCGCCATCATCATCACCAACGATCCTCTCATCGGGAGGGGGTCAATCTTCATCGACATCTTCACCAGCACCATCTCCTCTCAAACCCTACTTCATCTCTTGTATCCAATCTTTGTCCCAAAGTCCCAGATTGGTACTTGTGGGTTGCTAGTAGTGTTGATTACTCTTTGTAGTTGATGCTAGTTGGTTTATTTGGTGGAAGATCATATGTTCAGATCCTTTATGCATATTAATACCCCTCTGATTATGAACATGAATATGATTTGTGAGTAGTTACGTTTGTTCCTGAGGACATGGGAGAAGTCTTGCTATAAGTAGTCATGTGAATTTGGTATTCGTTCGATATTTTGATGAGATGTATGTTGTCTTTCCTCTAGTGGTGTTATGTGAACGTAGACTACATGACACTTCACCATTATTTGGGCCTAGAGGAAGGCATTGGGAAGTAATAAGTAGATGATGGGTTGCTAGAGTGACAAAAGCTTAAACCCTAGTTTATGAGTTGCTTCGTAAGGGGCTGATTTGGATCCATATGTTTCATGCTATGGTTAGGTTTACCTTAATAGTTCTTTTGTAGTTGCGTATGCTTGCAATAGGGGTTAATCATAAGTGGGATGCATGTCCAAGAAAGGGCAGTACCCAAGCACCAGTCTACCCACATACCAAATTATCAAATTAACGAACGCGAATCATATGAGCGTGATGAAAACTAGCTTGACGATAATTCCCATGTGTCCTCGGGAGCGCTTTTCTCTATATAAGAGTTTGTCCAAGCTTGTCCTTTGCTACAAAAAGGATTGGGCCATCTTGCTGCACCTTATTTACTTTTATTACTTGCTACCCGTTACAAAATTACTTTATCAAAAAACTATCTGTTACCGATAATTTCAGTGCATGCAGAGAATACCTTGGTGAAAACCGCTTATCATTTCCTTCTGCTCCTCGTTGGGTTCGACACTCTTTCTTATCGAAAAGGCTACGATAGATCCCCTATACTTGTGGGTCATCAAGACTCTTTTCTGGCACCGTTGCCGGGGAGTGAAGCGCCTTTGGTAGGCGGAATTTGGTAAGGAAAAATTTATATAGTGTGCTGAAATTTACTGTCACTTGTTACTATGGACATAATCCTTTGAGGGGCTTGTTCGGGGTATCTTCACCCCGAGCAGTAGAGCAAAGAGTTTCTCCTCAACCTACTGAACCTACTGAAAATGTTCACTTTGAAATTCCATCGGGTATGATAGAGAAACTGCTAGCTAATCCTTTTACAGGAGATGGAACATTGCATCCCGATTTACACCTAATCTATGTGGATGAAGTTTGTGGATTATTTATGCTTGCAGGTATGCCCGAGGATGTTATCAAGAAGAAGGTCTTCCCTTTATCTTTGAAGGGAAAAGCATTGACATGGTTTAGGCTATGTGATGATATGGGATCATGGAACTACAACCGATTAAAATTGGAATTTTATCAGAAGTTTTATCCTATGCATCTTGTTCATCGTGATCGTAATTATATATATATAATTTTTGGCCTCGCAAAGGAGAAAGCATCACTCCAGCTTGGGAGAGGCTTAAGTCAATGTTATATTCATGCCCCAACCATGAGCTCTCAAGAGAAATTATTATTCAAAACTTTTATGCTCGGCTTTCTCTCAATAATCGCTCCATGCTCGATACTTCTTGTACTGGATCTTTTATGATGAAGACTATTGAATTCAAATGGGATTTATTGGAAAGAATTAAACGCAACTATGAAGATTGGGATCTCGACGAAGGTAAGGAGTCAGGTATAACACCTAAGTTTTATTGTGTTAAATCTTTTATGGATACCGATGTTTTCCATGAATTTAGCACTAAATATGGACTTGACTCTAAGATAGTAGCTTCTTTTTGTGAGTCCTTTGCTACTCCTGTTGACCTCCCTAAGGAGAAGTGGTTTAAATATAATCCTCCCCTTGAAGTAAAAGTGGTTGCACCTATTAAAGTTGAAGAAAAGCCTATCACTTATAATGATCCTATTGTTCCTACTGCTTATATTGAGAAACCACCATTCCCTGTTAGAATAAAGGATCATGCTAAAGCTTCAACTATGGTCAACAAAAGTAATATTAAGACACCCAAACCCCCTGAGCAAATTAAAGTTGAACCTAGTATTGCTATGGTTAAAGCCCTCTTGGCTGATAACATTGATGGGCATGTTATTTACTTCTGTAATGAAGCTGCTAGAATTGCTAGGCCTGATGCTAAAAATAAACATAGACCTGTGGTAGGCATGCCTGTTATTTCTGTTAAAATAGGAGATCATTGTTATCATGGCTTGTGTGATATGGGTGCAAGTGCAATACCTCATTCCTTATACAAAGAAATTATGCATGATATTGCACCCGCTGAGATAGAAGAAATTGATGTTACAATTAAGCTTGCCAATAGAGATACTATTTCACCAGTTGGGATTGTTAGAGGTGTTGAAGTCTTGTGTGGGAAAGTTAAATATCCTGCTGATTTTCTTGTTCTTGGTTCCCCACAAGATAAATTTTGTCCCATTATATTTGGTAGACCCTTCTTGAATATTGTTAATGCTAGGATAGACTGCGAAAAGGATGTTGTTACTATTGGTTTGGGTGATATGTCTTATGAGTTTAATTTTGCTAAATTTCGTAGACAACCCCGTGATGAGGAATTGCCTAGTAAAGATGAAATTATTGGTCTTGCTTCTACTGCCGTGCCTCCTAATGATCCTTTAGAGCAATATTTGTTAGACCATGAAAATGATATGTTTATGAATGAAAGAAGAGAAATAGATGAAGCATTCTTTAAATAGGGACCTATTTTGAAACACAACTTGCCTGTTGAAATCCTAGGGGATCCTCCTCCACCCAAGGGTGATCCCGTGTTTGATCTTAAACCATTACCTGATACTCTTAAATATGCTTATCTTGATGAGAAAAAGATATATCCTGTTATTATTAGTGCTAACCTTTCAGAGCATGAAGAAAAGAAATTATTGAAAACTCTGAAGAAGCACCGTGCTGCTATTGGATATACTCTTGATGATCTTAAGGGCATTAGTCCCACTCTATGTCAGCACAAAATAAAATTGGAGAAAGACGCTAAACCAGTTGTTGATCACCATTGACGGTTAAATCCTAAGATGAAAGAAGTCGTAAGAAAAGAAATACTAAAGCTTCTGGAGGCAGGTATAATTTATCCCGTTGCTGATAGTCAGTGGGTAAGTCCTGTCCATTGTGTCCCTAAGAAGGGAGGTATTACAGTTGTTCCTAATGATAAAGATGAATTGGTCCCACAAAGAATTGTTACAGGTTATTGGATGGTAATTGATTTCCGCAAATTAAATAAAGCTACTAAAAAGGATCATTAACCTTTACCTTTTATTGATCAAATGATAGAAAGATTATCCAAACATACACATTTTTGCTTTCTAGATGGTTATTCTGGTTTCTCTCAAATACCTGTGTCAAAAGATGATCAAGAAAAGACCACTTTTACTTGCCCTTTCGGTACCTTTGCTTATAGACGTATGCCTTTTGGTTTATGCAATGCACCTGCTACCTTTCAAAGATGCATGATGGCTATATTCTCTGATTTTTGTGAAAAGATTGTTGAGGTTTTCATGGATGATTTCTCCGTTTACGGAACTTCTTTTGATGATTGCTTGAGCAACCTTGATCGAGTTTTGCAGAGATGTGAAGAAACTAATCTTGTCTTGAATTGGGAGAAGTGCCACTTTATGGTTAATGAAGGTATTGTCTTGGGGCATAAAATTTCTGAAAGAGGTATTGAAATTGATAAAGCTAAAGTTGATGCTATTGAAAAGATGCCGTGCCCCAAGGACATTAAAGGTATAAGAAGTTTCCTTGGTCATGTCGGTTTTTATAGGAGGTTCATTAAGGACTTCTCTAAAATCTCGAGGCCTCTGACTAATCTCTTACAAAAAGATATCCCTTTTATCTTTGATGATGATTGTGTAGAAGCATTTGAAATACTTAAGAAAGCTTTGATTTCTGCACCTATTGTTCAGCCACCTGATTGGAATTTACCCTTTGAAATTATGTGTGATGCTAGTGATTATGCAGTAGGTGCTGTTCTAGGACAAAGAGTTGATAAGAAATTAAATGTTATCCAATATGCTAGTAAAACTCTAGACAGTGCCTAGATAAATTATGCTACCACTGAAAAGGAATTTTTAGCGGTTGTATTTGCATCTGATAAGTTCCGACCTTATATTGTTGATTCCAAAGTAACTGTTCACACTGATCACACTACTATTAAATATCTTATGGAAAAGAAAGATGCTAAACCTAGACTTATTAGATGGGTTCTCTTGCTACAAGAATTTGATTTGCATATCATTGATAGAAAGGGAGCTGAGAACCCCATTGCAGACAACTTGTCTAGGCTAGAGAATGTTCTTGATGACCCACTACCTATTGATGATAGCTTTCCTGATGAACAATTAGCTGTCATAAATGCTTCTCGTGCTGCTCCATGGTATGCTGATTATGCTAATTACATTGTCGCTAAATTTATACCACCTAGTTTCACATACCAGCCAAAGAAAAAGTTTTTCTATCATTTAAGACATTACTTCTGGGATTACCCACACCTTTATAAACAAGGAGTAGATGGTGTTATTAGACTTTGTATACCTGAGCATGAACAGGAACAGATCCTACGCAAGTGTCACTCCGAAGCTTATGGAGGACACCACGCTAGAGATAGCACTGCGCATGAGGTATTCCAATCCGGTTTTTATTGGCCTACTCTCTTCAAAGATGCCCGTAAGTTTGTCTTGTCTTGTGATGAATGTCAAAGAATTGGTAATATTAGTAGACGTCAAGAAATGCCTATGAATTATTCACTTGTTATTGAACCATTTGATGTTTGGGGCTTTGATTATATGGGACCGTTTCCTTCCTCTAACGGGTATACACATATTTTAGTTGTTGTTGATTATGTTACTAAGTGGGTAGAAGCTATTCAACTCGTAGTGCTGATCATAACACCTCTATTAAGATGCTTAAAGAAGTTATTTTTCCGAGGTTTGGAGTCCCAAGATATTTAATGACTGATGATGGTTGACATTTTATTCATGGTGCTTTTCGTAAAATGCTTGCTAAGTATGATGTAAATCATAGAATTGCATCTCCATACCACCCGCAGTCTAGTGGTCAAGTAGAATTGAGTAATAGAGAGCTCAAATTGATTTTGCAAAAGACTGTTAATAGGTCTACAAAGAATTGGTCCAAGAAACTTGATGATGCATTATGGGCCTATAGAACTGCATATGAAAACCCTATGGGTATGTCTCAGTATAAAATGGTTTATGCAAAAGCATGTCACTTACCTCTCGAACTAGAACATATGGCGTATTGGGCCATTAAAGAACTCAATTATGATTTAAAACTTGCCAGTGAGAAGAGGTTATTTGACATAAGCTCACTTGATGAATGGAGAACCCAGGCCTATGAGAATGCCAAAGTATTTAAAGAAAAAGTTAAAAGATGGCATGACAAAAGCATACAAAAGCGTGAGTTTAATGTAGGTGATTATGTGTTGCTATTCAACTCTCGCTTAAGATTTTTTGCAGGAAAACTCCTCTCTAAATGGGAAGGTCTACTACCTCTTGAGCACTGCTTTGGTTTTCCCTTGAAGAGGAAAGGGTGATGCAGTAAAGTAGCGTAAGTATTTCCCTCAGTTTTTGAGAACCAAGGTATCAATCCAGTAGGAGGCCATGCACGAGTCCCTCGCACCTACACAAACAAATAAAATCCTCGCAAGCAACGCAATAAAGGGGTTGTCAATCCCTTCACGGTCACTTACAAAAGTGAGATCTGATATATATGATAAGATAATATTTTTGGTATTTTTATAATAAAGATGCAAAGTAAAATAAAAGGCAATGAAAATAGCGAAGTGTTGGAAGATTAATATGATGGAAAATAGACCCGGGGGCCATAGGTTTCACTAGTGGCTTCTCTCGAGAGCATAAGTATTACGGTGGATAAAGAAATTACGGTTGAGCAATTGACAGAATTGAGCATAGTTATGAGAATATCTAGGTATGATCATGTATATAGGCATCACGTCCGAGACAAGTAGACTGACTCCTGCCTGCATCTACTACTATTACTCCACACATCGACCGCTATCCAGCATGCATCTAGAATATTAAGTTCAAAAGAACAGAGTAACGCTTTTAGTAAGATGACATGATGTAGAGGGATAAACTCATGCAATATGATATAAACCCCATCTTGTTATCCTCGATGGCAACAATACAATATGTGCCTTGCTGCCCCTACTATCACTGGGAAAGGACACCGCAAGATTGAACCCAAAGCTAAGCACTTCTCCCATTACAAGAAAGATCAATCTAGTAGGCGAAACCAAACTGATAATTCGAAGAGACTTGCAAAGATAACCAATCGTACATAAAAGAATTCAGAGAATATTCAAATATTGTTCATAGATAAACTTGATCATAAACCCACAATTCATCGGTCTCAACAAACACACCGCAAAAGAAGATTACATCGAATAGATCTCCACAAGAGAGGGGGAGAACATTGTATTGAGATCCAAAAAGAGAGATGAAGCCATCTAGCTAATAACTATGGACCCAAAGGTCTGAGGTAAACTACTCACACATCATCGGAGAGGCTATGGTGTTGATGTAGAAGCCCTCCCTGATCGATGCCCCCTCCGGCGGAGCTCCGGAAAAGGCCCCAAGATGGGATCTCACGGGTACAGAAGGTTGCGGCGGTGGAATTAGGTTTTTGGCTCCGTATCTGGTAGTTTGGGGGTACGTAGGTATATATAGGAGGAAGAAGTACGTCGGTGGAGCAACATGGGCCCCACGAGGGTGGAGGGCGCGCCCATGGGGGTAGGCGCGCCCCTACCTCGTGCCTTCCTGGTTGATGTCTTGACGTAGGGTCCAAGTCCTCTGGATCACGTTCATTCCGAAAATCACGTTCCCGAAGGTTTCATTCCGTTTGGACTCCATTTGATATTCTTTTTCTGCGAAACTCTGAAATAGGCAAAAAACAACAATTCTGGGCTGGGCCTCCGGTTAATAGGTTAGTCCCAAAAATAATATAAAAGTGTATAATAAAGCCCAATAATTTCCAAAATGGAATATAATATAGCATGGAACAATAAAAAATTATAGATACGTTGGAGACGTATCAAGCATCCCCAAGCTTAATTCCTGCTTGTCCTCGAGTAGGTAAATGATAAAAACAGAATTTTTGATGTGGAATGCTACTTAGCATAATTTCAATGTAATTCTTCTTATTGTGGCACGAATGTTCATATTTCATATGATTCAAGATAAAATTTTAATATTGAGATAAAAACAATAACATTTCAAGCATGCTAACCAAGCAATTATGTCTTATCAAAATAACATAGCCAAAGCAAGTTATCCCTACAAAATCATATAGTCTGGCTATGCTCCATCTTCCCCACACAAAATATACACATCATGTACAACCCCGGTTTTAGCCAAGCAATTGGTTCATACTTTTTAATGCGCTTCAGCCTTTTCAACTCTTACGCAATACATGAGCGCAAGCCATGGATATAGCACTATGGTGGAAATAGGTATAATGGTAGGGGTTATGTGGGAAGACAAAAAAGGAGAAAGTCTCAAATCAACGAGGCTAATCAACGGGCTATGGAGATGCCCATCAATTGATGTCAATGCAAGGAGTAGGGCTTGCCATGCAACAGATGCACTAGAGCTATAAGTGTATGAAAGCTCAAACAAAAGAAACTAAGTGGGTGTGCATCCAACTTGCTTGCTCACGAAGACCTCGGGCATTTGAGGAAGCCCATCATTGGAATATACAAGCCAAGTTCTATATCGAAATTTCCCACTAGTATATGAAAGGACAAAACGAGAGACTCTCTATCATGAAGATCACGGTGCTACTTTGAAGCACATGTGTGGTAAAAGGTTAGTAACATTGTCCCTTCTCTCTTTTGCTCTCATTTTTTTATTTGCACATTTTCTCTCTTTTTTATGGCCTCTTTTTTTTCTTTTAGTTTGGAGTCTCATCCCGACTTGTGGGGGAATCATAGTCTCCATCATCCTTTCCTCACTTGGGACAATGTTCTAATAATGATGATCATCACACTTTTATTTACTTACAACTCATGAATTACAACTCAATACTTAGAACACAATATGACTCTATGTGGATGCCTCCGGCGGTGTACCGAGATATGCAATGAATCAAGAGCGACATGTATGAAAGAATTATGAATGGTGGCTTTGCCACAAATACAATGTCGACTACATGATCATGCAAAGCAATATGACAATGATGGAGCGTGTCATAATAAACGAAATGATGGAAAGTTGCATGGCAATATATCTCGGAATGGCTATGGAAATGCCATAATAGGTACGTATGGTGGCTGTTTTGAGGAAGATATAAGGAGTTTATGTGTCATAGAGCGTATCATATCACGGGGTTTGGACGCACCGGCGAAGTTTGCACCAACTCTCAAGGTGAGAAAGGGCAATGCACGGTACCGAAGAGGCTACAAAAATGCGGAAAGGTAAGTGTGCGTATAATCCATGGACTCACATTAGTCATAAAGAACTCATATACTTATTGCAAAAAATTATTAGCCCTCGAAGCAAAGTACTACTACGCATGCTCCTAGGGGAAGGGTTGGTAGGAGTTAACCATCACGCGATCCCGTCCGCCACACAAAAGATGACAATCAATAAATACCTCATGCTGTGACTTCGTTACATAACGGTTCACCATACGTGCATGCTACCGGAATCACAAACTCCAACACATGTATTTTTTGAATTCCACAATTACTGAACTAGCACAACTATGATATTACCACCTTTATATCTCAAAACAATTATCAAGCATCAAATTTCTCATGATATTATAATTAAAGCAAATTGCCATGATATTTTAAGACTCACAAAATAATATAAGTGAAGCATGAGAGATCAATAGTTTCTATAAAACAAATTCATCGTCGTGCTCTAAAAGATATAAGTGAAGCAATAGAGCAAAAACTATATAACTCAAAAAATATAAGTGAAGCACATAGAGTATTCTAACAATTTCCGAATCATGTGTGTCTCTATGAAAAGGTGTGTACAGCAAGGATGATTGTGGAAAACTAACAAATAAAGACTCAAATAATACAAGACGCTCCAAGAAAAACACATATCATGTGATGAATAAAAATATAGCTCCAAGTAAAATTACTGATGAAGTAGATGAAAAGAGGCGATGCCTTCCGGGGCATCCCCAAGCTTTGGCTTTTAGGTGTCCTTAGATTATCTTGGGGTGCCATGGGGATCCCCAAGATTAGGCTCTTTCCACTCCTTTTTCCATAATCCATCAAATCTTTTACCCAAAACTTGAAAACTTCACAACACAAAACTTAACAGAAAATCTCGTGAGCTCCGTTAGCGAAAGAAAACAAAACACCACTTCAAGGTACTGTAATGAACTCATTCTTTATTTATATTGGTGTTAAAAATACTGTATTCCAACTTCTCTATGGTTTATAAACTATTTTACTAGCCGTAGATTCATCAAAATAAGCAAACAATACACGAAAAACAGAATCTGTCAAAAACAGAACAGTCCGTAGTAATCTGTAACTAACGCAAACTTCTGGAACTCAAAAAATTCATCCAAAATAGGAAGACCTATACAAATTGTTTATTGATCAGCAGCAATTCGAATCAATATTTTATCACGTTCTGGTGATTTTTAACAATTATTTTTGTGAACAGAAAGTTTCTGGAATTTCCAGCAAGATCAAATAACTATCATCCAAGAAGATCCTATAGCTTAAACTTGGCACAAACAATAATTAAAACATAAAAACACATCTAACCAGAGGCTAGATCAAATATTTATTCCTAAACAGAATCAAAAAGCAAAAAACTAAAAATAAAATTGGGTTGCCTCCCAACAAGCGCTACCGTTTAACGCCCCTAGCTGGGCATAAAAGCAAGGATAGACCTAAGTATTGCCATCTTTGGTTGGCAATCCATAAGTGCCTCTCATAATAGATTCATAAGGTAATTTTATTTTCTTTCTAGGGAAGTGTTCCATGACTTTCCTTAATGGAAATTGGAATATAATATTTCCTTCCTTCATATCAATAATTGCACCAATCGTTCTAAGGAAAGGTCTACCAAGAATAATAAGACATGAAGGATTGCAATCTATGTCAAGAACAATAAAATCTACGGGCACATAATTCCTATTTGCAACAATAAGAACATCATTAATTCTTCCCATAGGTTTCTTAATGGTGGAATCCGCAAGGTGCAAGTTTAAAGAGCAATCATCAAAATCACGGAAACCTAGCAAATCACACAAAGTCTTTGGAATCGTGGAAACACTAGCACCCAAATCACACAAAGCATAACATTCATGATCTTTAATATTAGTTTTAATAGTAGGTTCCCACTCATCATAAAGTTTTCTAGGGATAGAAACTTCCAACTCAAGATTTTCCTCATAATATTGCATCAAAGCATCAACGATATGTTTGGTAAAGGCTTTATTTTGACTATAAGCATGTGGAGAATTTAGCACGGATTGGAACAAGGAAATACAATCTATCAAAGATCAATTATCACAATTATATTTATTGAAATCCAAGATAGTGGGTTCATTGATATCTAGCGTTTTGATCTCTTCAATCCCACTTTTACCAATTTTTGCATCAAGATCTAGAAACTCCGAATTTTTGGAACGCCTTCTAGGTAAAGGTGGATCATATTCAGTCCCATCATTATCAAGATTCATATTGCAAAACAAAGATTTAATAGGGGACACATCAATAACTTTTAGATCTTCATCTTTATTTTCATAGAAACTAGAAGAACACGCTTTCACAAAAGAATCTTTCTTAGCACGCATCCTAGCGGTTCTTTCTTTGCACTCATCAATGGAAATTCTCATGGCCTTGAGAGACTCATTGATATCATGCTTAGGAGGAATAGATCTAATTTTTAAAGAATCAACATCAAGAGAAATTCTATCGACGTTCCTAGCTAATTCATCAACCTTAAGCAATTTTTTTTCAAGCAAAGCATTGAAATTCTTTTGCGAATTCATAAACTCCTTAACACTAGTCTCAAATTCAGAGGGCATCTTATTAAAATTTCCATAAGAATTGTTGTAGGAATTACCATAATTATTAGAGGAATTACTAGGATACGGCCTGGGATTAAAGTTTCCTCTATACGCGTTGTTACCAAAATTATTCCTACCAACAAAATTCACATCCATAGATTCATTATTATTCTCAATCAAAGTAGAAAAAGGCATATCATTAGGATTAGAAGAAACACTTTTATTAGCAAATAATTTCATAAGTTCATCCATCTTTCCACTCAAAACATTAATTTCTTCTATCGCATGCACTTTCTTATTAGTAGATCTTTCAGTGTGCCATTGAGAATAATTAACCATAATATTATCTAGGAGTTTAGTAGCTTCTCCTGAAGTGATTTCCATAAAAGTGCCTCCCGCGGCCGAATCTAAAAGATTTCTAGAAGCAAAATTCAATCCGGCATAAAAAATTTGTATAACCATCCACAAATTCAAACCATGTGTAGGGAAATTACGTATCATTAATTTGATCCTCTCCCAAGCTTGTGCAACATGTTCATGATCAAGTTGCTTAAAATTCATGATATCGTTTCTAAGAGAGATGATCTTAGCGGGAGGAAAATACTTAGAGATAAAAGCATCTTTGCACTTAATCCATGAATCAATACTATTTTTAGGCAAAGACGAAAACCAAGCTTTAGCACGATCTCTAAGCGAAAAAGGAAATAGCTTTAATTTAACAATATCATTGTCCACATCTTTCTTATTTTGCAAATCACACAAATCAATGAAGCTATTTAGATGGGTAGCGGCATCTTCACTAGGAAGGCCGGCGAATTGATCTTTCATGACAAGATTCAACAAAGCAGCATTAATTTCACAAGATTCAGTATCGGTAAGAGGAGCAATCAGAGTGATAAGGAAATCATTGTTGTTGGTATTGGTAAAGTCACACAATTTGGTATTATCTTGAGCCATCGTGACAAACAAGCAATCCAACACACGAGCAAACAAGAAGCGAGCGAAAAAGAGGCGAACGGAAAAGACAGGGCGAATAAAACGGCAAGGGTGAAGTGGGGGAGAGGAAAACGAGAGGCAAATGGCAAATAATGTAATGCGGGAGATAAGGGTTTGTGATGGGTACTTGGTATGTTGACTTTTGCGTAGACTCCCCGGCAACGGCGCCAGAAATCCTTCTTGCTACCTCTTGAGCACTGCGTTGGTTTTCCCTTGAAGAGGAAAGGGTAATGCAGTAAAGCAGCGTAAGTATTTCCATCAGTTTTTGAGAACCAAGGTATCAATCCAGTAGGAGGCTACGCACGAGTCCCTCGCACCTACACAAACAAATAAAATCCTCGCAACCAACGCAATAAAGGGGTTGTCAATCCCTTCACGATCACTTACGAAAGTGAGATCTGATAGATATGATAAGATAATATTTTTGGTATTTTTATAATAAAGATGCAAAGTAAAATAAAAGGCAATGAAAATAGCTAAGTGTTGGAAGATTAATATGATGGAAAATAGACCCGGGGGCCATAGGTTTCACTAGTGGCTTCTCTCGAGAGCATAAGTATTACGGTGGGTAAACAAATTACTGTTGAGCAATTGACAGAATTGAGCATAGTTATGAGAATATCTAGGTATGATCATGTATATAGGCATCACGTCCGAGACAAGTAGACCGACTCCTGCCTGCATCTACTACTATTACTCCACACATCGACCGCTATCCAGCATGCATCTAGACTATTAAGTTCAAAAGAATAGAGTAACACTTTAAGTAAGATGACATGATGTAGAGGGATAAACTCATGCAATGTGATATAAACCCCATCTTGTTATCCTGGATGGCAACAATACAATACGTGCCTTGCTGTGTAACGCCCATGATGCGGCTGTATCTCTCACGTGTCGAAGCACGACTTAGAGGCATAACCGCATTGTAGGTTTTGTCACAAGAAGGGTCATCTTCACACAATCCCATGTAATGAACAAGAATCGGATAAAGAGAGTTGGCTTACAATCGCCACTTCACACAATACAAAAATAAATTCATACATCATTCAACATACACACATAGACCGACTACGGTCAAATCCAAATGAAAAGAAGATAACCCCAAATGCTAGATCCCCGATCGTCCCAACTGGGCTCCACTACTGATCAACGGGAAATGAAACAAAGCAACGATCAAGAACTTCATCGAGCTCCCGCTTGAGCTGGGTTGCATCATCTGCACTGGTATCATCGGCACCTGCAACTGTTTTGGTAGAATCTGTGAGTCACGAGGACTCAGCAATCTCACGCCCGCGAGATCAAGACTATTTAAGCTTATGGGTAGGAAAGGGGTAATGTGGTGGAGCTGCAACAAGCACTAAGCATATATGGTGGCTAACATACGCAAATGAGAGCGAGAAGAGAAGCAACGCACGGTCGAGAAGCTAGAAATAATCAAGAAGTGATCCTGAAGCTACTTATGTTCAAGCATAACTCAAGACCGTGTTCACTTCCCGGACTCCGACGAAAAGAGACCATCACGGCTACACACGCGGTTGATGTATTTTAATTAAGTCAAGTGTCAAGTTCTCTACAACCGGACATTAACAAATTCCCATCTACCACATAACCGCGGGCACGGCTCTCGAAAGTTTATACCCTGCAGGCGTGTCCCAACTTATCCCATCACAAGCTCTCACGGTCAACGAAGGATATTCCTTCTCCCGGGAAGACCCGATCAGTCTCGGAATCCCGGTTACAAGACATTTCGTCAATGGTAAAACAAATCCAGCAAGACCTCCCGGCGTGCCGACACCCTGATAGTAGCCGCGCGTATCTCGTCTCAGGCCACGACCGGATGAGCAGTCCGTACAACTAAAACCAGGCCTCGAGTTTCCCCAAGGTGGCTCTGCAAGGGGCTCTAGTTCGGACCAACACTTAGAGAAGCATTGGCCCGGGGGGGGGGGCTAAAATAAAGATGACCCTCGGGTTAATTACTCCCAAGGGAAAGGTATAGGTGGTAGGTAGGCAAATGGTAAAACCAAAGTTGGGCCTTGCTGGAGGAGTTTTATTCAAGGCGAACTGTCAAGGGGTTCCCATAACACCCAACCGCGTTAGGGACGCAAAATCCGCGTTAGGGCGGCAAGAGTGGAACAAAACACCAGGCATAAGGCCGAGCCTTCCACCCTTTACCAAGTATATAGATGCATTAATAATATAAGAGATATTGTGATAATCCCAACATAAACATAATCCAACATGGAGCAATCTTCATCTTCACCTGCAACTAGCAACGCTATAAGAGGGGTTGAGCAAATGCGGTAACATAGCCAAACAACGGTTTCCTAGGAAGGGTGACAAAGGTTAGAGGTTCATGGCAATTTGGGAGGCTTGATAAGCAAGTGGTAGGTAACGCAGCATAGCGATAGCATCAAGGCAACTAGCATAGCAATGATAGTAATGAGATCCAAGGTGACGGTCATCTTGCCTAAAATCCCGCTAGGAAGAAGAACGAGTCCATGAAGAAGATGAACCAACGTAGTCGAACGGATCCTCACAATCGCAACGTTACCAGAACTATCAAGAAGAAGCAATACCGGAAAGAAGCAAACAACATGGTAAACACACAAGCATAAATATGGCATGATGCACAAACAAGTATGATACATGTCCGCTCTAAAGAGGCATGGCATGGCAAAGTGCAACAAACAACACTACAACTTAAGTGGAGCTCAATATGCAACGAGTTGCATATTGACGAAACACCACATGACTTATTTAGTTCTCTCCTGTTTATGTACTCAACAATATTAAATGTTGGTCAACATGGCAAGAGGTGAGGCATAAGTAAATTAACTATTTAGGCAAGTTTAAATGAGGCCGGAAATAACAAACAACAATTCCGGAAAATCCTCATATGCATATTTCAGATTAGCTACTGTTCTGCCCTAAACACAATTTTAATGTTGTTAAACAGCAAAATAAAGTGCATCATAGTAATCTATGCATTTTTCTACCCCATTTACATATAAAGTTTATTAAATTCCGACTTACGGTTAATTAGTTATAAAATAAATCATTTTAACATGGCATTTACGCGAATTAAATCAAACAGCGTGTTAAACATTTTAAACATGGATGAAATCATCATATTATGAAACTAGATGAAATTCTAATCATTTTACATCTATTGTTTGTTTAAATTGGATGCATGCATATTTAGTTATTAACAATACAAAACAGTGGCATTTCTTGTAAATATGCATGCACTGGAAAATGCAAAATGTCACAGAGCAGAAAAAAAACACATACGCGGGCTAGAAGCAAAACAGTGCAGCGGCCCGAGAGTGAATGAGGCCCAAGAGGATTTGAGGTCCAACGGCCGAGTGTGTGGGAGCAAAAATAAAAGGAAACAGGGCAAAAATTGGGGCGCCTGGGGCTCAAAACCAGGACCTCCCAGATGCGAGCGCGTGTGGCTAACCAGCTGGGATAGTGTTGTCATCTCGCTAGAGGAGGAGCATGCCTCCCTTCGAATGGATGACAAGGCCAAGCCCTGACCTTCCATGAACGCACAAGAATCTTAGCCGGTGGTGAACTCGATCAAGACGGCGACTACAGAGGTTGTAGAGCACCGGCGGGCGTGCGGAAAAGGGACGTTGGTGCGCTGCGAGGAGATATCATGCAAAAGGCTCAGGTGCGCGGGAAGACTCGAGGTCGCCTTGGTCATGGCGGCGGCAAGACGAAGAAGGGCCACGGGCTCTCCATCGAGCGCAGCCGTGCGCGTATGCAGATGCGTGTGCGTGGAGGTGTGGTAGTGAAGGTGCAGCAAGGGCAGCATGAGCAATGAAGCCAGCGGGCATGTGTGGGAGCAGGAGCTTGCGGTCATGGCGGCGATGCATGTCGAGGCAGGAGCTACAGCGGCAGGCGTGCGGAATCATGTGTGGTGCACGCGTGCAGCGAATGTGGTGTATATGCGCGGGCTGAGGCGGAAGCAGAGGCCGGACTCGTGCGCGAGCACGGCTCGGCGCGGGAGACACAACTCGCGGCGGCAAGGCGAAGCAGAGGCGTGGCGCTGCTGCAGAGAGCGGTCAGACGCGGGGCGATGTGTGCGCGAGGGGATCCAGAGCGGGGCTGGACGAGCATGATACAACAACCCCAACAACTACAGAAAAACGTTGCAGACTTCGCCGGAGCACCGACAGCTAGACGAAGGCACGAAACTAGGGACGCATACAGGGATCGGTCAGCAATAGGAAAGATCAGGGATGGGTCTGGGTATACCTAGTATACCTAGGACAAGAAGATGTGGCCGGGGACGCAGCATGTCGACGGCGGGGAGGCGAAGATCTCCGATGGACTTGCTGTCCGTGAAGCAGAGGAAGCAGGGGAGGAGGCCGTCGGCGTGGAACTTGGCGTTCCGACTCGGGGAAGACGTCTAAACGGGCGTAGTCGATGTCGACGTAGAAGATGGACATGCTGGAGACGACTGTGGTGGCCTTCGACCAAGCAGGAGACGGCGAAGCTCTCGGTGGTGCTCTCTGTTCTTGAAGAAGAAGAAGAAGAAGAAGAAGAAGAAGAAGAAGAACCAGAGGAAGTAGAGGCCTTGAGGCGGCGGCGAGAGGGGAAGAGGGAAACGCTAGGGCGCGGGTTTGGGGCTTTATAGGGTTGCAGGTACAGGTTATGCGATGCTCATGACGCGAGAGCGGTGTTTACTTGTTTGGAGTTCTTTTTCTGCTTCTTCTTCGATTGAGGGATAGGTTCCTGGTCGGCAGCCTCGGATAGCAGGGTGGATATTGTTTGAGTTTCTGTTGGTGTTGCATCCATAGTCGGATGTTGTTATCATGTATGTTAATGTATTCTTGGGCATTTGTGACTTATGTATGTATTCCCAACTATTATGTAATGGTATGATGTAATGATATCCACCTTGCAAAAGCATTTCCAATATGCGGGTCAATCCTTGGTGGGACCTTCGATTCACTCTCGGATAGGGTCGCCTATTAGGCGTGATATGCTGCCCCTACTGTCACTGGGAAAGGACACCGCAAGATTGAACCCAAAGCTAAGCACTTCTCCCATTGCAAGAAAGATCAATCTAGTAGGCCAAACCAAACTTATAATTCGAAGAGACTTGCAAAGATAACCAATTATACATAAAAGAATTCAGAGAAGATTCAAATATTGTTCATAGATAAACTTGATCATAAACCCACAATTCATCGGTCTCAACAAACACACCGCAAAAGAAGATTACATCGAATAGATCTCCACAAGAGAGGGGGAGAACATTGTATTGAGAACCAAAAAGAGAGAAGAAGCCATCTAGCTAATAACTATGGACCCTAAGGTCTGAGGTAAACTACTCACACATCATCGGAGAGGCTATGGTGTTGATGTAGAAGCCCTCCGTTATCGATGCCCCCTCCGGCGGAGCTCCGGAAAAGGCCCCAAGATGGGATCTCATGGGTACAGAAGGTTGCGGCGGTGGAATTAGGTTTTTGGCTCCGTATCTGGTAGTTTGGGGGCAAGTAGGTATATATAGGAGGAAGAAGTACGTCACTGGAGCAACATGGGCCCCACGAGGGTGGAGGGCGTGCCCAGGGGGGTAGGCGCGCCCCCTACCTCGTGCCTTCCTGGTTGATGTCTTGATGTAGGTTTCATCCGTTTGGACTCCGTTTGATATTCTTTTTCTGCGAAACTCTAAAATAGGCAAAGAACAGCAATTCTGGGCTGGGCCTCCGGTTAATAGGTTAGTCCCAAAAATAATATAGAAGTGTATAATAAATCCCAATAATGTCCAAAACAGAAATTAATATTTCATGGAACAATCAAAAAATATAGATACGTTGGAGACATATCAAGGTCCTTACGTTATCGAGGAGGTCTATCGTTCCGGTGCCATAAAAGCAACAACTTCGAAGGCACAAATCCAAAGGTGGTGAACGGTCAAAGGATCAAACATTATATCTCAGGTAATCCTATAAATGTTGAAACTAATGTTATTGAAACCGTAACCCCGGAGGAGTACATAAGGGACACTTTCCAGAATGCTTTAGACTCCGAAAAGGAATAGGTATGTGGTACGGTAAGTAAACCGACTCCAAAACAGTTCTAATGGCATTTTTTCTCCGTTTTGGAATATTTAAAAAAATAGGAAAAATAAGAAGTAGTCCGGGAAGGACACAAGGCTCCACGAGGGTGGAGGGCGCGCCCTACCCCCTGGGCGCGCCCCTGCCCCGTGGGCACCTCGTGTGCCCTCCGGACTCCGTTTTCTTGCACGATACTTCTTTTGGTCGGTAAAAATTCATTATCTAGTCTCCCGAAGGTTTTGACCACTGTACCATGCAAATATCCTCTGTTTTTGTTTTGAGCTGTTTCTGCCACAGATTAAGGCAAGATGTCTTCTCAAGAGTCAGTCGGGGAGAGCCGGGTGTCTCATCCTACACCGGGACCAAGAGCAAACAGTGATGCCTATCACTTTGGGCCATCAACGGAGGAAGACATGGCGGCCGACTTGAAAAGGATAGATGCCATGGAAGAGGATCAAGAAGTTACTTCTTGTTTCCGAGCCAGATTCACGATGGGGGAACTACAGAGCTCAGCTCTTCCAAACTCGGTCATTCCTTCCAATGTTAGATTTCTTACTTATGAAAATATGGAAAAGAGTGTTACTTGTTCTCCCGCAGCTATGCAACATCCTTGGGTTAAAGGAGCCTTAGCCGTCACGGGTAAGCTCCATAAGGAAATAATGGACCGCAAACAGCAAGTCAACAAGATCGAGGAGGAGAATCGTATCCTGAGGGGCATCATCGCCAAGAATATCACCTCACCACCTCCGAAGAAAGAGATACAATCACATGGGTATGGGCACTCCCCTTGGCAACTGCCAAGCTTGGGGGAGGTGCCCCGGTATCGTATCACCATCACACTCCTATCTTTACCGTTTTTCTTAGTTCGATCCTTTTGGTAATATCTTGATCTAGTAGAATAAAATTTTAGTATGATCTAGTCTTGAGTTTTGCTTTATGATCCTTCTATGTAATCGAGTCCATGAGCTATATATGATAAATATTAGTTTTGAGTCAAGGGCTTGATTATCTTGCTATGATCTTGAGGGAATTAAAGAAAAACAAAGAATAAAAAATAAATAAAGAGATCATATTGATCTTATGGAGAGTAATGACTTCACATATAAAGAGTATGATGAATAAAAGTTGTTGAGAGTTGACAAACATAGTTTTGGTCATCGTTGCAATTAACAGGAAGTAATAAAGAAAGAGAGGTTTTCACATATAAATATACTATATTGGACATCTTTTATGATTGTGAGCACTCATTAAAATATGACATGCTAAAGAGTTGATGTTGGACAAGGAAGACAACGTAATGGGTTTTGTTTTCTTATATCCGAAATAAAGTATATTGTCATGGATCATCCAACATGTTGAGCTTGCCTTTCCCTCTCATGCTAGCCAAATTCCTTGCACCAAGTAGAGATACTACTTGTGCTTCCAAATATCCGTAAACCCGGTTTTGCCATGAGAGTCCACCATATCTACCTACGGATTGAGTAAGATCCTTCAAGTAAGTTGCCATGTTGCATGCAATAAAAATTGCTCTCTAAATATGTATGATTTATTAGTGTGGAGAAAATAAGCTTTATACGATCTTGTGATATGGAAGCAATAAAAGTGACGGACTGCATAATAAAGGTCCATATCACAAGTGGCAATATAAAGTGACGTTCTTTTGCATTAAGATTTCGTGCATCCAACCCTAAAAGCACATGACAACCTCTGATTCCCTCTGCGAAGGGCCTATCTTTTACTTTTGTCTTATACCTCATATAAGAGTCATGGTGATCTTCACCTTTCCTTTTTACATTTTATCCTTTGGCAAGCATAGTGTGTTGGAAAGATCCTAATATATGTATCCAATTGGATGTAAGTTAGCATGAACTATTATTGTTGACATTAGCCTTGAGGTAAAAGGTTGGGAGGCAACACTATAAGACCCTCTCTATCTCTGTGTCCGATTAAAACTCCATAGCCACAAGTATTGCATGAGTGTTATCATTATGAAAGACTAAATGATAGTTGAGTATGTGGACTTGCTGAAAAGCTCTTTTAAAGACTCTTTCCGATGTTATGGTAAATTGCAATCGCTTCAATGACCGAGATCATAGTTTGTTGAGTCTCAATGAAGTTTCTGATTCATACTTGACATTGTGAATAGGTTATTACTTGAGCATAAGAAATCATATGACAATATATATATATATATATATATATATATGTTGCTGTTATAAGAATGTTCATGATGCCCTCATGTCCGTATTTTATTTTATTGACACATCTATCTCTAAACATGTGGACATATTTTTCGATTTCGGCTTCCGCTTGAGGACAAGCGAGGTCTAAGCTTGGGGGAGTTGATACGTCCATTTTACATCATGCTTTTATATCGATATTTATTGCATTATGGGCTGTTATTACACGTTATGTCACAATACTTATGCCTATTCGCTCTTATTTTACAAGGTTTACATGAAGAGGGAGAATGCCAATAGCTGGAATTCTGGGCTAGAAAAGGAGCAAATATTAGAGACCTATTCTGCACAACTCCAAAAGTCCTAAAACTCCACGAAAGTCATTTTTGGAATTAATAAAAAATACTGAGCGAAGAAAGTACCAGAGGGGGGCCACCCACCATCCATGAGGGTGGGGGCGTGCCCTACCCCCCTAGGCGTGCCCCCTGCCTCATGGCCCCCTGGCAGGCCTCCGGTGCCCATCTTCTCCTATATGAAGTCTTTTACCCTGGAAAAAATCATAAGGAAGCTTTTGGGATGAAACACCGCCGCCACAAGGCGGAACCTTGGCGGAACCAATCTAGGGCCCCGGCAGAGCTGTTCTGCCGGGGAAACTTCCCTCCGGGAGGGGGAAATCATCGCCATCGTCATCACCAACGATCCTCTCATCGGGAGGGGGTCAATCTTCATCAACATCTTCACCAGCACCATATCCTCTCAAACCCTAGTTCATCTCTTGTATCCAATCTTTGTCCCAAAGTCTCAGATTGGTACCTGTGGGTTGCTAGTAGTGTTGATTACTCCTTGTAGTTGATGCTAGTTGGTTTATTTGGTGGAAGATCATATGTTCAGATCCTTTATGCATATTAATACCCCTCTAATTATGAACATGAATATGATTTGTGAGTAGTTACGTTTGTTCCTGAGTACATGGGAGAAGTCTTTCTATAAGTAGTCATGTGAATTTGGTATTCGTTCGATATTTTGATGAGATGTATGTTGTCTTTCCTCTAGTGGTGTTCTGTGAATGTTGACTACATGACACTTCACCATTGTTTGGGCCTAGAGGAAGGCATTGGGAAGTAATAAGTAGATGATGGGTTGCTAGAGTGACAGAAGCTTAAACCCTAGTTTATGAGTTGCTTCGTAAGGGGCTGATTTGGATCCATATGTTTCATGCTATGGTTAGGTTTACCTTAATACTCTTTTGTAGTTGTGGATGCTTGGAATAGGGGTTAATCATAAGGGGGATGCTTGTCCAAGAAAGGGCAGTACCCAAGCACCGGTCCACCCACATACCAAATTATCAAAGTAACGAACGCGAATCATATGAGCGTGATGAAAACTAGCTTGACGATAATTCCCATGTGTCCTCGGGAGCGCTTTGCTCTATATAAGAGTTTGTCCAGGCTTGTACTTTGCTACAAAAAGGATTAGGCCATCTTGCTGCACCTTATTTACTTTTATTACTTGCTACCCGTTACAAATTACCTTATCACAAAACTATCTGTTACTGATAATTTCAGTGCTTGCAGAGAATACCTTGCTGAAAACTGCTTATCATTTCCTTCTGCTCCTCGTTGGGTTTGACACTCTTACTTATCGAAAAGCCTACGATAGATCCCCTATACTTGTGGGTCATCACATCTCTGGCTGCATCACCTAGATCCCGAGGACCCAGGAGAGGGGCACGGACCTGGAGGATGCCCAGAAAGAGAGGTGGGAAGAGTGGCTGGGCCGATGGTGCTGGATTGAGGAGGCAGACCCGCAAGAGTTCTACCGGGTCCATAGGAAGCCGCTGGTCCGCGGCAAGGACTGGAGCGATGTCGACGCCCACGAGAAGAAGCTCACGGTCGCGACCACCAGGATCCATCACCTCACCTCGACTGGGCTCACTCTTGAGATGATTGGGGTTGACTTCATCCGCCGCCAAATTGCCCCGCTGCACAACAAGGGGAGGCCGGCCTGGGACTTCAGGAACACAGCTGACATCATGAGGCTCTGTCCTGGCGTGAAGTAGAATTTCACGGTGCTGCGGCATGCCCTTTTTTGCCAGAGGCTTTTCTAGCTCAAGATCGACGAGGCCGGCGGGGTCGAGAGGACCGGCAAGGCAGTGAAGGCCGGCAAGGCCGTCAGGGCCATCGGGTCTCTGTTTGGGTTGCCAGCGGGAGTGGTCATGTTGAGCAACAACTCTTGCCAGACCACCATCATCGCCATGATGCTGGACTTCAATGCGCATGGCCGGGATCCAAGATGGGCCAAGCCAGAAGTGGAGCGGGTGCAGGCCTTCTTCGACAATCTGTCGGAGAGGTACGTTCGTGAAGAGCCGCTGCTCATCCGTAACACCACCAAGGTGGAGCTGGCATACATTGCCGCTAGGGTGGAGGAGGCGGCACTTGCCCAGGAGGCCGGTATCATTGGCACCGTGGAGGATGAGGCCGACACGGCCGCAGAAGAGAAAGAGCTCGGCGAGTGGACGGGGTCTGCCGGGGAAGCCAGTGGCACCGGCACCGGGGCTCCCCTTGTTGAGGACGTGGTCAAGGAGTTGACCGAAGAGGAGACCAAGGCGGATGACTCCTCGGCCCCTGGGAGGAGGCGCGTCAAGCGGCGGGCTAGCTCAGGAGCTGGTCCAGCCTGGCAGGACCGCACAACGGCAACAGGCCCAGGCGCAGCCCGTGCGCCAAATGAGGGACGCGACAGCGAAGAAGAAGGCAGCGGCCGCCGCTTCTTCCTCGTCCAAGCGGCGCAAGACCCCATGCCCTTCTCCTGCCCCTTCGGACAGTGACCCAGAGGCCGACTTCGACCTAGGGTCCTTCAGACCGAAGAGGAAGAGGAGGCTGGCAGCAGAGGAGGAGTAAGCATCTCGCCCTTCATCATTTCTGACTCCCAGCCCGTACTGTTTCCCCTGACTTGATCTCATCTTTGCAGGGATACGGAGACGCTGGCCAAGAGGGCGGCAAAGAGGGCCAAGGATTCAACGGGCGCCAAGCCCCCGGCGAGCACTCTGCGCACGCCGGTGGCGGTACAGATCAGCCCGGATGCCAGCCCTCGACGCAACCCCCGCTTCAGCCCCCAGCGTAAGTTTATTACTCACTCTCATCGATGGGTGGCAGGGCATAAATCGTGGCACTGACCTTGCCGGATTTGTAGGAGGGGAACAACAACAGGAGGAGCCGTTGAGGGTTGCCCCTGATATGCCGCCCCCATCGACCATGCCGCCTAGAGGGGCATCCCCGGCAAGGGCACCTACCGACGAGCCCACGCACACGGAGGAAGAGGACGCGAGCTTGGGTGCAGGCGGCTCCGTCCCGGCAACGAACGTTGGCGGGGAGGGGACCACATCTTCTCAGCTTGGCACAGGTAAGTGGCCTGCCTCCCGTGCCTGTGTTTTTTCTTTGTTCTGAACCTTGATCTTGGCCTCGTTTCGTCCTTCCTTTCTGGTTTCCAGACCATCCCTCGATGGACCAGGAGGATATCGACATGGTCATCGGGGAGGTCTCCAAGGACGCCGAGGCGGAGACCGCCAAGATCGTGGCCGAGGAAGCCGCCAAGCCCGCCACCGGGGAGACCGGCGAGGGTCTCGCCGGGGAGCCCGGCAAGGCCACTGCCGAGGACGCCGGCAAGGCCACCGCCGAGGAGGCTGATGAGGCTGCTGCCGAGGAGGCCGCTAGGGCCGCTGCCGGGGAGGCCGCTAAGAAGCCTGCCGAGGAGGAGGTGGCCAACGACCAACCTTCCTCCCCCGCAGCCCCCGCGCCTCCCAAGTACCTGAAGGTGGGCGATGACTTGTTCGTCCGCCTCCCAGGGACGGCAGACACCAGGGCGCCTACTGAGGGGTACGTCTTTGATGATGAGGCACTCGCCGCTGCTGGGCTACAGGTCGTTGATGAACCGAGCACCAGCAGCAGCGGCCCCCAAGAGGAGCAGCTCCTCAGAGCCATGGGCGCCAACTTCTAGAAGCTCCAAGCACTCCACCGTGCCTGCCAAGACAAAGTCAGATCCAGGATGGCGGCGGTGGACAAGGAGGAGGCAGATTTTGAGGAGCGTGTCGCTCAGACGCAGGTCTGGTTTGGCGAGGCCCGGGATGAACTGAGGGCTGCCCAGGGTGAGCTGGATGAACGCAAGCGAGAGCTCATCCTGAAGCAAGTTGATATCGAGAAGGCCCAGGAGGTGGCGAAGCAGTAGGCCGCCAAGGACAAGGCTGCTCGACAGCAGTAGCAGGCTCTGCTGAACAGCCAGGAGGAAGACCTCGCTACCCGTGAGCAGGCGCTTGCCGCCACGCTCCGCTGCAAGGATGAGGAAATCGGGTAGATCGTCGCACAACGGACCCATGAGATGGAGTAGAGGCACAAGGAGGCACTCGATGCTCAGGACCTGGACCACGCCGGCAAGGTGGAGAAGCTAGAGTTGGAGCTGGGGCAGCTAAATAAGGAGATCTCGGCGCTCACGACGGAGAGGGACACGACCAGCCACACCATATAGCATGCGCAGGTCGCCATCTCTGACAAGGCCAAGCTGCTCTCCGAAGCCAACGACAACATCAACGACCTGAAGCTTAAACTGGACGGCTTGGAGGGGAAGCTTTCGGAGGCCGGGGCTAATGAGGAGACCCTGAACAAGACCCTGGAGGACGAGAAGCGGCTGCGGAGCGATGACGCCGCCAAGCACAAGGATTATGCGAAGAGCGTAAACCTCTGGATCAGCCGCCTCGTCGACGTCGCCAGGAGGATCACCTCGAAACTAGCCGTCATGGGCATGCCGGATGTCAGGTACTCCCAGGAGCCGAACTTGAGCCTCAATGCCAGGCTGACCCTGTTCTTCGAGGGCGTCCCCGACGCCCTGGAGCAGCTCCACTCCAATCGAGCAGTCTATCTAGCCAACGGGTCTTGGAGGCTCTGCCGGGGCGCCCTGACCAAGGTGCTCACCAAGGTGGCGTTCTGGAACCCCAGTATCGACTTCTCCAACAAGCTGGAGAGCCTGCCAGAGGATGCGGACTTCGCAGCGCCAGAGGAGCGTATCGAGCCCATCATCAGCTGCGTCGACGGAGTCAAGAGGGTGGAGGGCCAGCGCTGAGACTAGGCACCCCATTTCTCATTGCCGCTGCGAGTTCATGACCAAGACCATTTTATCTTAAGTTAGAATTGCAGCAATCATTGATGTAATATAACTCTGTAGTACTTTGAAATGAAGCATGTTATCTTCCTGTTCGATCTTTCCTTGTATGTACACACCCTATGCCTAGTTGGATAGGTTTGTCGGCGCGTAAACCCATGCTATGGCGCTTTGAAGGACGGATCCTTAGTAGCCAGCTGGGGGGCGCTTGCTGCCGGGCAAGCCGCCCTGCCGTTCTCAGCGCAGCCGCTTGAACTGTTGAGCGGACTCGAAACAGAACAAGGGTGTTGCCAATAGCGGAAGGGTTTCATCGCGTATAGGTTTTCCATACAAGGGGCAAGATTTTACGAGGAGAATAACCTTATATTTAAAAAGGAATTTGCTCAAGGTTCTTCGTGACTTAGCTTTTCCGTTACCACGCGGATGGCTGTTGCGGCTGCGGACAACATCGCCTCGCCTGGCTGATGGTGGCAGAGCGTGGCTGATCGATGTAGGCTTCTTCTATCGAGCCATCACAACGAATGAGTCGATGAGTTTGAAAGGATCGATATACTTGACTACAGGGGGGGGGGGTGAATAGGCAACTAACAATTTTTGGCTTTTCTTTACCAATTTAAACTTTGTATCAAAGTAGGTTGTCTAGATATGCAACTAAGTGAGCAACCTATATGATGCAATGACAACAAGCACACAAGCAAGCAAGGGATTTAACACAAGTAAGCTTGCGAAAGTAAAGGGACGAGATAACCAAGAGTGAAGCCGGTGAAGACGAGGATGTGTTACCGAAGTTCCTTCCTTTTGAGGGGAAGTATGTCTCCGTTGGAGCGGTGTGGAGGCACAATGCTCCCCAAGAAGCCACTAGGGCCACCGTATTCTCCTCACGCCCTCACACAATGCGAGATGCCGTGATTCCACTATTGGTGCCCTTGAAGGCGGCGACCGGACCTTTACAAACAAGGTTGGGGCAATCTCCACAACATAATTGGAGTCTCCCAATGACACCACAAAGCTTCACCACAATGGACTATGGCTCCGCGGTGACCTCAACCGTCTAGGGTGCTCAAACACCCATGAGTAACAAGATCCGCTAGGGATAAGTGGGGGGAATCAAATTTCTCTTCGTGGAAGTGTAGGTCGGGGCCTTCTCAACTAATCCTGAGCAAATCAACAAGTTCGATTGGCCAGGGAGAGAGATCGGGCAAAAATGGAGCTTGGAGCAACAATGGAGCTTTTGGGGGAAGAGGTAGGTCAACTTTGGGGAAGAAGACCTCCTTATATAGTGGGGGGAACAATCCAACCGTTACCCCCAAAAACAGCCCCGCAGAGGGCGGTACTACCGCAGAAGGCAACGGCACTACCGCTGAGAACAGCGGTACTACCGTGGAGTTCCGAGGGCAGGAGAGAGACAGATCCGAGCTGTACTTCCGCGATGGTAGGGCGGTACTACCGCTCATGAGCGGCACTGCCGCCCTACTGCCGCTGCAAAGTACCGCACAATCTGACACGAAAAATGACCCCTTGAGTCGACGCGGTAGGGGCTTGGTACCGTAGCGGTACTACTGCTGAGGACCCACCGGCGGTACTACCGCTGCGGAGCGGTACTGCCGCCTGTGACCCCTAAGCGGTACTACCGCTGGGTGCCGCGGTACTACCGCTAGGACTAGACACAGCCCAAAGAAGGGGGAAAGAGATCTCCAATGAAGCGGAAAGACTCAGAGGGTGTAAAGAGGATGTGTACGTGTTGATTCCACCCTAGCCTTACCAAGGCAGACCCCCTCTTGATAGTACCTTGACTCCTACGAAACTAGTCCACCAGAAAAGAAGCGAAAGAGCTACACCATCTTGAATGACACTTCGAGGGGAAAGAAATCGTCTCGTGCCAAAAGATGAATCTCTGAAATGCTCAAAGCACACGATTAGTCCGCAAACATGTTGTCATCAATCACCAAAACTACATCTAGAGAGATATGCCTTAACAATCTCCCCCTTTTTGGTGGATTGATGACAACAAGGGATTTGCACAAGGATATATCATGAAAGTAAAGATACTTAGAACTACAAAATATAGACGGGCTCCCCCTGAATGTGTGTACCTAGTTAGTAGTGCCTTTGGAATGTAGGACACACACATTAGGATCAACACTCCCCCTATATTTTATAGTCCAACAACCTAAGCATAGGTACATGAGAGCAGGTAATATAACAGGATAGACAAGCAACTCATAAGATACCAAAGTATTAGAAAGACATAGATAAAGATAAGGTAGCATATGTCTTACACCATATGTCTGGAACTTAGGTCTCACTGGCACACAACCAAACAAGGCAAATGGCGAGAAAACACAACGACACAACAAAGAAAACGATGAAACAACGACACCATAAAGCACACCATAAAGCACAAATCCCTAAGCTCTCTCCCCCTTTGGCATCGAGACACCAAAAGGGCAAAGAGCGACGCTACGGCTCCAGGTGAAGGCAAACTGAGGAGCTCTCTCATCACATCCTGGCAGGGTCATCTGCACTGCCATCCTCAGTCGGAAACTGCTCGGTGTCGGAATCGGTCCACGGACAGTGCTGCTGAATCCACTCCTCTTCCTCAGTGATCTAGCCCTCAGACCCACTGACAACGGTCGCACCCAACTGACGCATGAGCTCCTTGTGACGCCCATGGCCTTCTTCTCAGCCACATGAGTCATGTACTGACCATGAGACTCCATGTAGAAGAGCTGCTTCATCTTGCGCTTGATCTTCTTTGCCCAAGAGGGCTCTGTCCCAGAAGGCTCATAATCCTCATCGTCATCATCGGCCTCAGCCCCGTCCTCGGTCTCCATGCCAGCAGCAGTAGATGGACCCCCGGATTTAGGGGCTGGGGTGCCCCAACTGTCCTTCTTCCTCAGACGCTTGATCTCATGAGAAACCAATTCTCCAGTTTCCAGCATCACCTTGGGATAGACACGTGCCCAGGCCTTCTCAATGAGCAGCATAATGAACGGACCATAGATTGGGCACTTGCGCTCAGAAATGGCAGTGAGAAGTTCAGACCACATAACATGAGAAATGTCCAGGGACTCGCCAGTGTTTGCTTCCTTCTCATGCTGGCAGAAAAGAAGCATATCCACGAGATAGGAGTGGACCATATCCAGATTCCCGATGCGAGGAAAGAGGGTCTCTCGAAAGACACGATGAAGGATGTCCAGGTAGGTAGACAACTCATAGGTTTCCTTCTTAGTCAAAGGGTGAACCTTCACAGTGCAGTAGTGCCAGAGGGCTTGCTTGTGAGTGGAGTTGACGTTGCGGTGAGGGCGAAAGCCGACAGGACTCTCAAGCCCGCGATCTTCCACCTCAAGTAACTCCATGAAGGCCTTCCACTTGACAGACAGTAACTTGCCATTTTTCATCCAGGTCAGAGTCCTTTCTTCATCAGTTCCAAGATGGACAGTAGCATAGAATTGAGCCAGCAAATCTGCATCAAAGTCCTTGTTGAACTGCATGATTCTGAGAATGTTTAGCTGAGCACACATCTGAAGAGCTTCACCAAAGTATTCAGGATCCTTTTCCATGGCATCCGTGTCGATGGAGCGAACATCAACATAGAGATTCTTCTTGGTCTTGATGACATCAAAGTAGATGGCAAACTGAAAGCGGTTCCAGAACGGGCGGTTGACCAAATTGGGTTCTTGGTCTTCCGCATAGGGGTTGCGGCGACGCCTTTCCCAGAACTCCTTGGCGGACAACTCAGTCACAGTCTTGCCCCTTGGCTTCGGCCTATTGGCAGGTTTCTTCTAGAGTTGAGGCAGAGGTGCCGCACTTGAGGAAGCACCTACTGACTCAGAGGTGCGGTAGCGCTTTGATGTTGCACGACCGGGGTTGACACGGCGGACTTGCTGCTCAGGACGTTCATCACCTGGAACCAAACACACGAACAGAAGAGCCAACATGAAAGAAAAAGCATAAGCCTCCAAGCAAAGCAACATGGATCAAACAATGGTAGGAAAATGATGGAATCGGGCAAGCAGCGGTAGTACCGCTGGCAATTAGGCGGCAGTACCACCCGAGCGGTAGTACCGCTCCCGTGGGAGCGGTATTACCACTCAAGACTGGGAAACGGCGGTTCCTACTGCGGTGGTCAGATCCGGCACTACCGGACTACCAAATTCAAAAATACTCCTACCAAAACTTAATCCACACAGTCTAGACACCTTCTCCAAACTACTCAAGCCGGGATTTAACCAAAAATCGAGAGATGCAACCACTATTGTCCCAAAAAGCTAGATCTGAGAACTAGACAAAAGGAGAGAAGGAACGAGGGAAATACCGGTATCCATGGCAAGAGGATGAGGTGGGGATCGACTCCACCAAAGGGAATGGAGAGGGATGGCCCGGAGACGGCGGCCCGCCGGAGCCCTCCCGCGGCAAGGCGACACTGGAGAGAGGAAGAGGGATGAGGGGGCGGTGCGAATGGGTATGGGGGAGGAGAAACCTCCCCCTGCCCCAACATAACCCCCTGGTCCCGCCCCCCAACGGTAGTACCGCTCGGGTGGGCGGTAGTACCGCTTGTCAACATAAGCGGTAGTACCGCGCACCACCAGCGGTAGTACCGCCCGGCAAGGCCCAAAGACTAGACACCAAACGACTAGCTCAAAAAGAAGGGAAAAACAAAAAGGCAAGAAGAGGAGACTAAGACAAGGCAGAGAGAAAGAAAGGCAAGAGACAACGAGGACCAACCACAAGACATAGCCTCTCCAAGAAGAGGGCGGTGGCCGGAGCCACCTATGTTTGAGTCAATTGGTATGGCACCGCGAAGAATTATCCTTGGGCCCATGACCAAAACTCGTCTTTGAAGCACAAGTACCATAAAAAATGGCTAATGAGAAAGAGTTGATCAATTTATGCATAATAAGGGGAGGGAGAGTTCATTAAGAGAACAACACTCCCCCTATGTCCATGCCTACACCTAAACAAGATAACAAGTTGAGTATGGTGGGGAGTGCAAGTGTTCAAGCAACATTGCTCGAATCAATGATATTTAGCTCATGCCTTAACTCGCGAAATCTTGCTTCATCCAACGGCTTCGTGGAAATATCTTCAAGGTTATCATGAGTGTTGACATAGTTGAGCTCGATCTCCCGTCGCCTAATTTGATCCCGGATGAAGTGGTACCGAATCTCAATATGCTTCGTCTTGAAGTGTTGCACTGGGTTGAGAGAAATCTTGATGGCACTTTCATTGTCACACCAAAGAGGCACTTTGTCACAAATGACACCGTAATCCTTTAAAGTTTGCCTCATCCATAGGAGTTGTGCACAACAACTGCCGGCCGCCACATACTCCGCTTCGGTGGACGAGAGAGACACACAACTTTGCTTTTTAGAAGACCAACTTACCAAAGAGAAACCAAGGAATTGGCACCCTCCGGAAGTGGACTTCCTATCCACTTTGTCTCCCGCCCAATCGCAGTCCAAATACCCTACAAGCTTGAAGTTTGCTCCTCTTGGGTACCATAAGCCAAAGTTTGGGGTATGAGCCAAATATCAAAAGATTCGCTTGACCGCCACAAAGTAGCTTTCCTTAGGTGCGGCTTGAAAACGTGCACAAATTACGACACACAACATGATATCCGGTCTAGATGCACAAAGGTATAGTAAGGAACCAATCATGGAGCGATATACCTTTTGATCCACCGCTTTACCATTGGGATCGATGTCAAGTTGACACTTGGTGGGCATTGGAGTGGACGCCGGCTTGACATCACTTAGCTTGAATCTCTTGAGCATGTCTTGAGTGTATTTGGCTTGGTTGATGAAGGTTCCTTCTCTTCTTTGCTTTACTTCGAAACCGATAAAGAACTTCAACTCTCCCATGGAAGACATCTTGAACTTCGAGGTCATGAGTGCGGCGAATTCCTCATTGAAAGCTTGGTTAGGGGAACCAAAGATAATGTCATCAACATATAGTTGGCACACAAACAACTTCCCTTTGACCTTCTTAGTAAAAAAGAGTGGGGTCGATTAGCCCAACTTCAAACCCACGATCTTGTAACAACTCGGTAATGTGGTCATACCACACACGTGGGGCCTGTTTAAGGCCATAGAGTGCCTTATCGAGTTGATACACATGATCGGGAAAGTAGGGATCCTTGAACCCGGGGGGTTGCTTGACATAAACCAACTCATAAATAGGACCATTAAGAAAAGCACTCTTCACATCCATTTGTTGCAACTTAAAGTTGTTATGAGAAGCATAAGCAATCAACAAACGAATAGATTCAAGGCGAGCAACGGGAGCAAAGGTTTCACCGTAGTCGATACCCTCGACTTGGGAGTAGCCTTGTGCCACCAATCGTGCCTTGTTGCAGATGATGGTCCCATGAGCATCTTGCTTGTTCTTGAATATCCACTTGGTTCCAATGACAGTTTGGTTCCCCGTTCGCCTTGGCACTAATCTCCACACCTTGTTGTACTCGAAGTTGTTGAGTTCTTCATGCATGGCATTAAGCCAATCCGGATCTTCGAGTGCTTCATATACCTTTTGGGGTTCCACACCAGAGAAAAACGCGTGATGCTTACCCCCTTTTGAATGCTTCCAAGCACATTCTTCATGAGATAACCCTTGGTGGAGAGCTTGGAAGCAATCTTGGCGGCACGACACTCCAATTCCTCCTCAGTGGTGAGTTGAGGAGCGGTCACTTCATCATCTTGAGCGCCGTCTTGAGCTTGTTCTTGATCTTGAACTTGCTCGGAGGGGAGAAATTGACCTTGGGCATCACTTGGTGTGTCACCATCGTCTTGAGCATGTTCTTGCCCTTGGTCTTGTTCATGAGGTTGAGGGCCTTCACTTTGTTCTTCGAAAGCGTTTGGGCCTTGGGTTGGTGATGGCTCCACTTGAGTGGAGCATTGTCCTTCTCCTCCGGCCACAAGGGGTTCCTCAATGGGTAGGATAAAACCAACACCCATTCTTCTTATGGCTTGAGGAGGAATTTCATCACCTACATCACAAGTGCCACTTTGCTCCACTTGGGAGCCGTTATTCTCATCAAAATCCACGTTACACGTCTCCTCAATAAGTCCCGTGGATTTATTGAGGACACGGTAAGCATGAGAGTTTGTAGCATAACCAACAAATATGCCCACATAAGCTCTAGCCTCAAATTTAGACAACCGAACACCTTTCTTGAGAATGAAACACTTACACCCGAACACCCGAAAGTACTTGAGGATGGGCTTGTTACCGGTGAGTATCTCATATGGAGTCTTGTTCAAGCCCTTGCGGAGGTAGAGCCGATTGGATGCATGACACGCGGTGCTGATGGCTTCGGCCCAAAAGTTGTATGGAGACTTGAACTCCGCCATCATGGTCCTTGCGGCATTCATCAACGTCCGGTTCTTCCTCTCTGCAACACCGTTTTGTTGAGGGGTGTAAGGTGCGGAATATTGATGCTTGATCCCCTCATCACTAAGAAACTCATCCAAGGTGTAGTTCTTGAACTCGGTGCCGTTGTCACTTCTTATTGTCAAGATCTTTGCATTGTGTTGACGTTGGGCTTCATTTGCAAAGTCAATGACGGTTTGTTCGGTCTCACTCTTCCTCTTGAAGAAATACACCCAAGTGTATCTTGAATAGTCATCCACAATCACCAAGCAATACTTTCTACCCCCAAGACTATCAAAGGATGGAGGCCCAAAGAGATCCAAATGAAGGAGCTCCAAAGGCCTGTTCGAGTAAATGAGAGTCGTGGGAGGGTGAGCCTTCTCATGAAGCTTTCCTTCGATACAAGCACTGCAAGCACGATCTTTAGCAAAACTAACATTCGTTAGTCCACGGACATGGTCCCCTTTGAGAAGACTTTGCAAAGATCTCATATTGACATGGGCTAAACGGCGATGCCAAAGCCATCCCACGTTAACTTTAGCCATTAGCCATGTCGCGGTCTTAGTCGGTCGCTCCAAAAAGTTAATCACATAGAGGCCGTTCTGGACATGCCAACAAAGGCTGCTTTAAGAGTCTTGCTCCACAAGAGGGCCACGGTATCAATATCAAAGCAGGTGGCAAAACCCATGATTTCAACTTGACGAACGGAAAGTAAATTTTATGCAAGGGACTCAACAAGCATGACTTTCTCGATCGTGAGATCATGAGAAATGACAACTTTGCCGAGTCCCAATACCTTAGAAGACGAGGCATCACCCCACTCGACATTGGTGGGCATAGATGGAATCTTGTGCACGTCCACCACCAAGTCCTTGCTTCCGGTCATATGATTTGTAGATCCACTATCGAGCAACCATGATCCCCCACCGGGAGCAAACACCTACAAGAGATCAATGCTTGGTTTTAGGTACCCATTTTGTAATGGGTCCTTTGATGTTAGTAACAAGGGTCTTAGGAACCCAAATAGACCATTCAATATACTCATGAGGAGAACTAACAAATTTGGCATAAACATGCCCATCACTAGCATGGCATAGCACATAAGAAGGATTAAAGTCGCCGACTTTGTTGGAAGGGGTGGCATTGCCCTTCTTGACACCACCACCCTTCGCATTGTTCTTCTTCTCCTTGGAAGCACCCTCTCCCTCCTTCACAAACGTTTGCTAGAGGAGGAGGTTGTTTGGTCTTGTCATTCTTCTTCTTGTTCTTGGGCTTGGGTGCGAACCCAATCCCCTCCTTGGCTACAACTTCCTTTTGATTGCTCAAAAGGTCGTTGAGGTTCTTCTCACCTTGTATGCATGACACAAGGCCTTTCTCAAGTTGCTCCTTCAACTTAGCATTCTCCTCAACAAGATGCACATGCTCAACACAAGGGTTAGTAGCATTTGCATTATCAATTAACACCATATGAGGAAAGGTGGCTTTCTCCTTAGTTAGCTTCACTTGGAGTTGATCATGAGACTCCTTGAGGCTAGCATGAACACCCTTCAAGACATTGTGAGCCTTGTCGAGGATGTCAAACTCCTCTTTGAGTCTAGCAAGATCAACCCCAAGCTTTGCCTTCTCGGATTTTAGCACACGAGACACAACAAGAGCATGATCAAGATATTTCTTTAACTTAGCATGATCATCGTTGTATGACTCCTCAAGATCCAAACGAAGACCACGCTCTTCGTCAAGAGCATTCGAAAGATCCGAAATCTCATCGGCATAGTCACGACTATGCCCCTCCATCTTAGAGATGGTATCTTCGTGAGCCTCGATCATGTCATTGGCTTCACCAAGTTGTTCAAAGAGAGCAACGAAGTGCTTCTTGGATTTACCCTTGAGTTTACCCATAAAGGTCTCAAACTCATTTTCCTCCACATTTGTCCCCTCATGTTCATCAATGCTATCCGTCGAAGAAGGATGATTAATGATGGTAGTTTTGATGTTGGGGGTTATCTTGTTGCTGGCTTTAGCCATGAGGCACTTGGCGGTGATGTTCTCATTGGGTGAGTCAAAGAGAGACATCCGTGGAGTCATCGCAATGGCAACGGAGGCCATGGCAACCGACTCACCATCTTCATCATCGTCATCATCCTCATTGTACTCTTCTTGTACCACCAATGCCTTGGGAGGAGTCTTCTTGGAAAGTTGCTCTTGTTGGGGAACGACTTGGCCTTGTCCTTTCGGATGAGCTTGCCACCATTGTCTTCCCTCTTCTCGTAAGGGCACTCCGCAACAAAGTGGCTCACATTGCCATAATTGAAGCAAGGCCTCACTCGTTGCTTGCCCTTTGCGCCACTTGAATTGTTCTTGTTGAAGTTTGGCCTTGTGTTCTTCTTGCTCCAAAATTGCCTTGAAGCAAGAGCCATGTGTTCATGATAGGCATACTTCGTATCTTCGAGGTTGCTCTCCTCTTCTTCCTCTTCATCCTCTTCCTCCATACTAACCTTGGACTTTAGAGCAAGGTTGGGTCCATTCTGCAATCGACGTGATGCACATGACGAAGAATCTTTGCGTGACCCTACTTGGCTTCTTGGGCGTGTATGGGAAGACAAAAGATACACCGGAGGCACGGGAGGCCCAACAATGTATGCACGGAAAAGACGGCATACATTAGGGTCATGCCAGCTATGCTCTTACCAAAGAAGAGAAGGAAATCTTCTATGAATGCCAGCTCAGCATGAAGGTCCTGTATGGCTTCTCGTCGAATATAAAGGGAATAATAAATATGGCAAAGAAAAAGTACCAGAACCTAAAGTCTCATGACTGACACATGATTATGACGCAACTGCTTCCGGTTGCATTGAGGGGGCTTCTACCGGAAAACGTTCGATTAGCCATTGTCAAGGTATGTGCATTCCTCAATGCAATCTCTCAGAAGGTAATTGATCCAGAAATCATGCCAAGGTTATAGAATGGTTTGGTGCAATGTATTATCAGTTTCGAGTTGGTGTTCCCACCTTCCTTCTTCAATATCATGACGCACGTCCTAGTTTACCTATGCGAAGGGATTGCCGTTCTAGGTCCTGTATTTGAAAACAATATGTTCCCCTTTGAGAGTTTCATGGGAGTCTTAAAGAAATATGTTCATAACCATGCTAGGCCAGAAAGAAGCATCTCCAAGGGTCATAAAAATGAGGAGGTCATCGAGTCTTGTGTTGACTTTATTCCTGACCTTACGCCGATTGGTGTTCCTGAATCGCGGCATGAGGGCGGACTGGGTGGAAAAGGCATGCTAGGACCAAAAGAAATAATATGTATGGACGGGCATTCTCTCACTCAAGCACACTACACAGTTATACAAAATTCTGCCTTGGTGGCTCCGTATATCGAGGAACACAAGAATATTCTACGCTCCAAACACGTGGAGCAGTCAGATTACTGGATTACGCGTGAACAAACGGGGACTTTCGCCGGTTGGTTCCAGACACATGCCATGAAGGACGACACTGTTGAAGATGACATGTACTTGGTGTCCCAGTTACCATCTTCGAATATAATGACTTTCAAAGGGTATGAGATAAATGGGAATACATTTTACACGATCGCCCAAGATAAAAAGAGCACCAACCAAAACACTGGTGTCCGCTTTGATGCAGCAACCAAGAGGGGAAAGGACACATATTATGGTTACATAGAGGAGATGTGGAAACTTGACTATGGACGTGGTTTGAAGGTCCCTTTGTTTCGGTGCAAATGGGTCAATCTGACAGGAGGCAATGTAACGAAAGACCCGCAGTACGGAATGACAACAGTGGATCTCAACAATCTTGCGTACGCAGATGAACCATTCGTCCTAGCCAATGATGTGGCGCATGTTTTCTATGTGAAGGACATGTCTACCAAGCCGAGAAAAAGGAAAGATAAGGAAGAGAATACATCATACGATGAGCCAAAGTGCCACATAGTTCTTTCAGGGAAAAGAAACATCGTGGGAGTGGAGGACAAGACAAACATGTCAAAAGATTATGAAAAGTTTCATGAAATTACTCCCTTCGCTGTGAATATTGACCCAAGCATCAAGTTAAATGATGAAGATTGTCCATGGTTACGGCACAAAGGGACACACGCGAAGAAATAGTTTTATACCCAAAGATCCCACTCTGGGATGTGACCAGCTTCACTGTCATCACTTTATTCTCTAGTAAGTTTTCGGACTTATATATCTGGAAAGTGCCACTTCAGAAAAACCGGAGGGAATCTTTGATAGTTAGGGTACTTATGTGTTTTGGCATTTGAAACGCGAAAAAATATTATGTACAAACAAATTTTCAGCCCTTTCTGACATCATTTGCTAATTTTTCATGCATTTACTAATTTTTTTGAGCTAAATGACCCTAAAATTTAAAAGAACTACAAATGAACTCTAAAAAGGTTGAAAGTTGGCATGGTATCATCATATCACCTACATAGCATGTGCTAAAAAGTTGAGAGGGTTACGACAAAAACTGGATGCACTTTGTGTACAAAATGGACAATCTCTTTCGAAGTATCAGGGTTTCGGACGAAAATTTGTCCATTACAAAGGCATTTCATTTTCTAAAACTTATTTCAACTCAGACTTTTTGTGCATTCAGTATGCACCATTTGAAACGACATCATCAATTTTCAACCCTTTCTGACACCATTTTCTATTTTTCATGCATTTACTAATTTTTTGAGCTAAATAAAACCTAAATTAAAAAGAACTATGAATGAACTCTGAAAAGGTTGAAAGTTGGCATCATATCATCATTTCACCCACATAGCATGTGCTAAAAAGTTGATAGGGTTACGGCAAAAAGTGGATGCACTTCATGTACAAAATGGACAATCTCTTCCGAAGTATCAGGGTTTCTGACGAAAACTCCTCTGTTACAAAAGCATTTCATTTTTGAAGTAACCTAAGAATTACCAAATTGAATATAATGATAAAACACACTAATATTAAACAACAGAAAAAAGAATCACTGAAAAATCTATTTTTAAAGTAAAGTTATTCACAAACTAGTGATTGACACAAATTTCAAATAATTCAAATTTGAAAACTACTAGCACTAACAGAAAGTTTATAATTTTTTTACCTATAGCAAAAAGATTCACAAAGAAACTCTAAATAAAGCGAAAAAACTCAGAAACAAAAGAAAATAAATAAAAAACAAGAAAATGAAAAATAATTAAATTAAAAAAGGCCGCCTACTAGTCCACCACGGCCTGCATACGACTAGAAACCCAACATCTAGTTGGGCCAGGATGCAGGCCCGCAAGGCCCAGTAGGCCCCACAGGGCAGCGCATGTGTGATAGGCCAAGAAGGCCTGCTTTAGAGAGGAGCTCGAAGGAGCAGCCGTGACGGGGCATATAAACCAGTGCGGCTGGCCTTCGCTGGGCAAGGTGGGACTAAACATCCACCGCGCCCCTCGCCTGGCAGCACACAACCTTGAGTCGTGGTTGGTGGCTCCAACCGGGACTAAAGGCCTCCGCATATATATACAACACTTTAATTTTTTTTAGTTTCTCTACTTCTTCGACCACTACAGAGGACATCTCGCTGCGCCGCCAGGCTGCCCCGACGCCATCTCGCCTCGCCCGATGCCGGAGCTCGTCGCCGCCCCTGATGCCGGCGCCCCGCGCCTTCTCGCGCCGATCCCCGACACCGGACGCACCATCCTCCCCGAGCCCCGACGCCGCCCGTGCCCGCTCCTCCCCGAACACCTCGCGCACGCGCCGCCTTCCCTGACGCCGTCGCCGCCCCCGACTCGCCTCGCCGTCGCCGTCACCCCGCTGTCCCCCTCACCCCCCTCCCTCGCCCCCTACCGCCCCTCCCCGAGCCCACATACACACACATTTTCTTAAGTTAATGATATATATATATATTGTATGTTTAATTAGTATATATGTATAACAATTTTGACATTTTTCCGAACAATTTTGACAATTTTTTTCACTAGATGATTAGATGTATAAAGTTGAGGAATTAATTAGTATATTAGTATACATGTATGTATAGAAATTAATTAGTTTAGATGTTTTAGGTGATTATTTTTTCACTAATATATATATATATATATATATGAATGCATGTTAGATGGATATAATTAGTGTTTAATTAGTATAGAATTTTTTTATATAATGTTGTTTTTCTGTTTTTAATGGATGTATAGAAGTATGCTTAATTAGTGTTTCTTTTTCTATTTATTAATTTTATATAATGTTGTATATCATAGTATAGGAAAAAATTGCATATAAAAAAGTTGCATAGGAAAAAGCGGACCATATATATTTGTTAGAAGTACTATTATATAGGGTAGTTATAACCTAGGAATGGGACATTATAATTGAAAAGAGGATATTTTGCTCAAAATTTCCTAATAAAATGACATTGCATATATATATATATATATAGGAATTTTTCATAAGAATTTGTTCTTGACGTTAATGATACCCGGCCCGCATCTTCGTCGTCGACTCGTTCACGACGACGTCCTGCTTCAGAGGCGCCATGTCTGGGACTGGGCTCCGCCGGGCTGGCACTGGGAGGTGCTACCTTCAGGGGCGCGCAGCGTGGTGAGGATTTCGGCCCGGGGTCCCTTGGTGGTGTTCGCGTGGGCCACTTCCGATGTAGAGGCAGCCGGCCCCGCCGGAGGTGTTACGTCGCCGTGTCAGGCAGGAGGACGAGCACGTCCGTCGCTACATGGATGTGTTGGACATCAGGTTCTCCAATACCTGGCAGGTTCTTCAGGGATCTCACCCAAGCTATGATCCTGTGATCGTTCCTTCTCTTTGGGTGTCCACCGCCCGCGCCTTAGGAATCGTGAGTGAACTAAATTCTTTGATAATATTTGATCTGTATTAGCTAGTGATGTATTCGAGATAATATTCGAGACGATGTATTCGAGATTATATTATTCGATAATATTCAAGACGATGTATTCGAGATTATATTCGATGATGCATATTAATTAACTAGATTATTCGAGATGCATATTATCTACTATGATTCAGTTTTTCCTTATTGATTGCATGCATGCATTCTAATTTGAATACTAAATTGTTTTATCTTTCTTGTGGATTAGTTAAATAAAAGCTATGGACAATACCGGCAGAGAAGGAGAAGAGACTATGTTCGACATTATATGCTCCACGAGCCCAGATGGGAATGAAGAAGATGAGGGCTCGCAATATCCGAACAATATCGGTGAGGGTATGATATTTGATGAACACAAACGAATAGATGAAGTCCAGAACAATGACGACGAAGTAAATGTTGTTCTTCAAATAACAAAGACCGGCGAGGTATATTTATATAAGCAGGCATCTGGTGATCATCACATGTTTTAACTGATTTGTATATATATTAAAGAATCAATCTTTGTTCTTTTAGCCCTCTGGATCGAGGAAATCTTCTACAAGCAGCAGGACAGTTTGGGACCCAGCCGAAAAGTTCAAGGATGGCGTAAAGTACAACATCGATGCCATCAAACCTAATGGAGAACCATGCGAGCCTAAGAAGAATGCGAACAAGTTCATTCATTAATGCTAAATTATTGTCTAGGACCAAATCTTGATCTCCATTCAAGACTTGAAAAAACCAGCAAAGGAAGATCCAGATGTTACTTTTGTTGACCAAAGTGCAAAAGATTTGCTTTGGGAATCTCTCTTGTCACATTTCACCCTACCAGATCACTTGCCAGATGCAGATCTGGATGCACTACTGGAAACAGGGAATTTGCCATTAGTCAGCTATTTGCCATCTGCTAGCGGATGGCAAAGAACGTCTTTGCCATCTGCTTCCAAAAAATAGACGGCAAAGAACTGACAGACGGCAAAGAACCTGGTTTCCATCAGCCAGTTCTTTGCTGTCCGCTGGTAGACGGCAAAGAGGTGTGTGGGGTCCAGTGGACGCCGGTGCTGTAACGGCCTATCAACCCAACTATTTGCCGTCTGCCAGCAGATGGCAAAGAATCTTTTCCGTCCGCTGGCAGACGACAAAAGAGTGGGTGGGGCCTAGTGGATGACGGCGCTGCAGACGGCAAAGATTCTTTGCCATCTGCTGGCTGATGGCAAAGATGTGGGCCTTTGCCATCCGCTGGCTGATGGCAACGAGGTGGGACTATCTCCTCCCTTCTTTCCCAGCCCGACCCTACCTCTCTCTCTCCCCCTCTCTCTCCCAGCCCGGCCCCACCACTTTCTCTCCCCTCTCTCTCCCAACACGGCCCCACCCCTCTCTCTCTCCCTCCACCTCACCGACCCACCACCGCAACCGCGCCCCAGCCCCGCGTTCCTGATGCCGCCCACCACCACCGCCGGCCCGCCCCTCCCCGCCACCGAAGCCCGCCGCTCCACCGTTCTAGGCCGCGGTGCCGCCCCCTCCCCCAACTCTCGAGGCTCTTTCCCCTTCCCCCAACCCTAGCCGCCGCACGCAGCAGCCATGGCGGACTGCACCTTCAGCGCCGGCAGCCACCACTCGTCCATGCTGTGAAGCCATCCCCGCCCTACTCGCCTTCGTTCGCCGTCGTCGCGGACCGTCTCCTCTGTCACCAACCACACATCCTCGCCCTCTTTTGCCGCTGTCACTGACCGGGTCCTCCGTCCCCGACAAGTCATCCCCGTCCAGCTCGCCGTCTTCCATCGAAGAACCCGACGGCTGTGTCGATTCTCTACCTCGCCGACCACCTCTTCCGATTTTGCGAAGGTGACACCCTCTTTGCTACCCGACCACCTCTCCCTGTACATGTTCATGCTCAGCTGCTATATGTTCAGAAAAGAGATGCAGAACATGCTTTGCTACTGTATGATCTGCTGCTATATGTTCAGAAACGAGATGTAGATGTTCAGTACAGGCTCTGCTGCTATATGTTCAGAAAAGAGATGTATATGTTTAGTACATGCTCCGCTGCTATATGTTCAGAAAAGACATGAATATTTCTATTACAGTATTGCTACAAGTTGATTGACAAGTGCATGTTCTACTGCTATATATCTTCATTGCATTTTCCTGCTAGTACATAATGATAGCAACAACACTTGTACATGTTTTTTATAGTTAAGCACTCACATAATGATAGCAACAGCACTTGTGTAGCCGTGGTGAACTACCGAACACACCCTTAATCACTTGGGAGACACAAAGTAGGACACATGCCAACGGCAACATAATCTGTAGACATTAATTGCCTAGAGTCGTTGGCAGAAGCAAAAACACTGGTCAATCCTGAACCTGTATATTTATTGAGATGCAAAAGGCGACAGTAGCTGATATGTGCATGACTACCATGACACTATCAGCATATGTCACCTACTTCACATACATATTGGATATTTAGCACCAACAAAACCATAAAGCTTACTATAGTCTCCATATATATATATATTTTAAAGAAGATTAGATCACGTTTCTTTACACACGCACAAAGAAGAATACCTTTCTATTATGATTATTTATTCATCATTATTTTAGACATATTAGTATGGAAGCTAGGCTAGTATTGTGGTAGTGATTCCAGTTTGATTCGTTGAAATCTGCAGCTCTTTGTTCCAACTCCGAGGTTGGCGCTGATGTCATTGGTGAGAAAATTAGGTGAAAAAAACATCAAAAGCCCCTCAAAGAAATCGATGACGTAGTTCGCGCAGACAGCAATATCGATCTGATGAATAAATAATAATCTAACAAACAATATCTACTGTTTTAGGTAGAGAAATAACTCAAAAGTACAAACTTTTCAATTACGCAAGTCATGCTCAGTGAAGGTACTATAATGATCGAGACATGCATGTGCAAACACATCCCACGATAATACACAGTCTCATCTGCCGCCCTTTGATTATTGTCCAGCTTGTTGCACTATCCCTTGTGAAGAAGCAATCTATCTGAGAAAGAAATTTTAAGAGGCTAGCCTATTAATTTTAAGAGGATTTTTAACCTAGCTTTTTCTGTTTAGTGCTGGTTTGGCTTGCCTTAGCTTTTATATTGAACAATTAGGTTCATAAATAGATACCAACCTAGACACGAGCTGGATAAACCCTATCTGATTTTGTTTTCTCCACTTGAGATTTGCAGGGGAGGTTGCATTGACCAAAGGAAAGGGAGAGGAGGGTGATGTTGATGAGGCAGCAACAACATTAAGGGAGGCAAAGGAGGAGATTGGGCTTGATCCAGCCTTGGTCACTGTCATTTCCTCGCTTGAGCACTTCTTGCCCAAGGTAAGATGTCTATGAGTTCTCACTTATACCCCTACTGAAAAAAATCACATTGTACAGCGGGCGGACTATTTAAGTGCACACTGAATGGCATGTTAGTTTTTTTCTTAGACTTCGAAAAAACACATGCATGCAGCCAAGATTTAGGATATGCTTATAGATGTTTTGAGGATCATGTAGCAGGCTTTTCTTTACAGTCCACTTTTGCTGGATAGAATTTATCTTTGTCCCTTTGACACCACGACACCCAGACATGACACCTCCGACCCCCGACACCTCTTCGGCTTCCTGTTGACTGAAAAGGTGCTTTTCGGCCTTCCAGAAGCCGACGGGGTTATATATTTATGAATTATGAGTTAGGTCATATATTTTCCGATTTTGTTATGAAAAACATCATATATATTTGTGTTGATCAGGTGGATTTAAATGTGTAGTTGTTTCGTCGCTGCGAGGGTCTGGTGTTCGACGACTTCCCCGTGCGTTCAACGAGCTCTGCCCCAGCGTTCGTGGGTGAGCACAAATGACATATCCTCCTCCCCCAATCATTTGCTATGTTCCGGTCTTCGTGCCAATGAAACATGCTAGCTGTAGGTAGATTGAATCATCAGTATGCGTGACCACTATGCGTCTCCCGTTCGAAAGGGTTACATCTATAAATATGCATGCATTTGCATATTTATAACCATGATTCTTTCGAATTGTCCAACGTTATCCATGGACAGCCCGAGTATGTGTAGATTGGGTTCATTTTCCCATATGCTCTGCTCCGGATCCGATGCAAAATTTTGTTAGTGCCTCCTTGTTGTTCTCCGAGTACACATCCTCTCTGCTTATTGCCGAGACGTGTATAAGGAGAACAGTGGGGAGGTGCTGCCGAAATTTTGCGTCGTATCCGGAGTAGAGCATGGGAAAACGAACCCAATCTACACATACTCGGGTGGGATTAGGACCTATCTTTACCTATTTGCGTCTAGGTTGCATGGACATAATAAAACTGACTAACTCTATTAACTGATGAATATGGTTTGCTGAATGATGTATATATTTCTTGTGTGTCCAATAGCTATGCGAGATGAGTGATCGTGCATGGATGTACACCGGCCACACTAGTCAAAAGACATGACCCATGAATGGATAACAAAAACCAAGGGGTTTGTGAGAGTCGCATTTGCTAATGGACAGAGAAAAACATGGTGCCCCTGTGTCGAGTGCGACAACTATCATAAGAGGTCAGAGTTTGTAATAATCAAACACCTGCAGAAGTGGGGTTTTATGCCTAATTATACAGTTTGGAGTTTTCATGGTGAGTCTGCCCAACGTGCGAGAGCTGAGGAGGGTCGTCGTCGCACCGACGAGCATGGTACCAGGATGGAAGACATGGTGGAAGACTTTCATGATGCTCGGGATTTGGATGATGAGATGGAGGAATCTGCAAAGGCCATGATATGTTGGAGTCTTCAAAATGTCCTCTCCACGAGCACACTGAGGTTTGTCAACTGGATGCCATCGCACAAGTAATGGCTCCAAAGGGTCAATTCAACTTGGGCAGAGAATGCTACGACGCGATGATGACACTATTTGGATGCTTTCTACCCAAAGGCCATGTAATGCCTGCAAACCTGTACTAGTCGGACAAAATCCTCCGTGTACTTAAGATGCCCTATGAGAAGATAGATGCGTGTGAGAAAGGATGTGCCTTATTTAGGCTTGAGTATGCGGACTTGAAGTATTGTCCCATTTGCCAGTCTTCCAGGTATGTTGTGGTAGATAACGGTATGGGTGAGAAGAGTCAGACAAAAATCCCAGTTAATGTTCTTCGGTATATGCCAATCATACCAAGACTTCAACGTCTTTTCATGGTCGAAGAGACGGCCAGACAGATGACATGGCACAAATTGGGCAAAAGAACCGAACTAGACGCAGATGGGGAGCCGATGTTGGTACACACATCAGACGGCTTTGCGTGGAAGCGCTTCGATGCAATACATCATGCTAAAGCGGTAGATCCAAGGCATCCTCGAATCGCCATAAGCACGGATGGGTTCAACGTGTTTGGTATGATGGCAGCCCAATACAGTTGTTGGCCTGTATTTGTCATTCCACTGAATTCCCTCCCGGACAGATTATGCAAAGAAAGAACATTTTACTGACGTCGATAATTCCGGGGCCCAACTATCCGAGGAAGAGTATGAATGTGTACATGCAGCCGCTTAAGGATGAATTGCAAGAAGCTTGGGATAATGGGATCAAGACATACGACGCCGCTACAAAAAAACATCCTAATGCGTGTGTGGTACATGTACTCGATGCATGACTTGCCGGCGTATGCGCTATTCGTTGGCTGGTGTGTGCATGGTAGGTTCCCGTGCCCCACATGCAAGGAAACTCTTTAGTTTCATCGGCTGTAGGCGGGTGGCAAGTTTTCTTGCTTCGACATGCATAGAAAGTTCCTGGATCCTCGCCATAAGTTCAGAAAAGACAAGAAGAACTTCATCAAAGGTAGAGTTGTCAAAAACTCTGCACCACCTGTGTTGATAGGCCAACAGACCCTGGATCATTTGAACGCTCTCGCGCCGGATCCAGAGCATCCAGGGTATTTCAAGGGGTATAATTCGGAACACACCTGTTCTCACAAGACATGCTTGTGGGATCTGCCTTACTTCAAAGACCGCCTTTGCCCACACAACATCGACGTGATGCACACTGAAAAGAATGTCGGCGAGGCCCTCTTTGGTACATTGTTCGGCGTAGAGGGGAAAACAAAGGATACTCCTAAGGCTAGAGTCGATCAGGAGGCTCTATGTGATAGACCGCTACAAAACATGCGACAACCGAAAGGAAAGAATAACTGGGCGAAGCCAAAGGCATGGTTCAATCTTTGAAGGCCAGATATGAGGGAAATTATACTGTGGGTGAATAAGGAGTTGATATTCCCCGATGGGTATGCAGCGAATCTAAAGAGGGGAGCGAGCCTTGAAAAATTGAAAATACTTGGTCTCAAGAGTCATGATTGGCACATATGGCTTGAGCGGGTAATGCCGGTGATGTTGCGTGGCTTTATCCATGAGGATGAATGGCTAGTACTGGCAGAGCTAAGCTATTTCTTCCATGTTCTTTGTGCGAAAGAACTATCGCCTAGCTTGCTAGAAGAACTGGAATAGTTGGCGCCGGAGTTCATCTGCAAGTTAGAGAAGATCTTTCCATCGGGCTTCTTTAATCCAATGCAGCATTTGATTTTGCATCTCCAGAGCGAGGGACGATTGCGGAGGCCCATGCAGAATCGTTGGTGCTACGCAACTGAGAGGATGCAGAAGACACTTCGAGCAAAATGTAAAAATAAACGTCGAATTGAAGCATCGTTGGCCAAGGCATTCATTACTGAGGAGGCGGCAAACTTCGTGACAGCACACTACAAGGCCAAAAATTGTCATTTGAATAATCCGAAGCCTCGGTACAATGCTGGTGACCCTAAAAAGGGTGGATCCAACCTCAGCCTATTCAAAGGGAAGCTCCCTCCAGCCGGTGCTTGTACTCCCTTATTGTTGGATGTCGATGAATGGCGAACCATTATGTTGTATATATTGAACAATCTAACAGAAGTGCGGCCATACATCAAGTAATTTCTCGGTACATTGTTTTTCAACCTCTAATTCCTTTGAACTGCTCTTATTCCCGGATATTTGATACAGTTGATACGTCGCCAAATTCTCGTATGGAGCGGTGATCCAAAAGGATTCTGTCGAAGAGTATGAGCTTCTAGCAATGCATGGACACGGCTATCCCGGTTTCATCTCTTGGTTCAAACAAACGGTAATTTCCATTAGACCATTTCATTTCTTCGTCTATTTTCTGGCTAATGCAACAATCATTTTGTATTAAACTTGTAGGCTAGTTCAGAGTCTATGGACGCCGAATTGAGACAAGTCGCTAATGGTTTTCACTATAAGGTCCGTTCATTTGACAAATACGACATCAACGGGTATCGCTTTTGTACCTATGGTAAAGAGATATCTATGGCCGACCGAAAGTCTACAAATTGTTGTGTCTCTGCTATCGGCGAAGGAGATACCGAGTATTATGGAAGAGTTGAAGCAATTTATGAACTTCTATTCTATGGTGCAAACCCACCGAACGTCGTAGTCTTCAAATGTTATTGGTTCCAGCCGAAGGAGACTAGAAGGACTCATGAACATCTAGGGCTAGTCGAAATCGAACAAAGCACCCATTTGGATGTTCCCGATGTCTATATTATGCCTCAACAGGCAACCCATGTTTTCTAACTACAGTAGGCCTGCCAAAGTGATCCGAATCTCAATGGTTGGGATGTTGTTTATGAAGTGCCGCCACATGTTAGACCACCTCCCCCCAATGAAGAGGATTATGAACCTAACATTAACCCAGACACATATGAAGGAGAGTTCTTCCAAGAAACAGGTCTTTCCAAAAAATGTTTCAAGAACCGCTCTACTTCACCCCAGAACATTGAAGTAGATAGCGATAGTGAATCCGAGCATGAGCCGGAACAAGAAGAGGTTACTGCTGCGGATGACCTGTCAATGCTTGACCGATTACGTAAAGGAGGCCTTCCACATGTTGATGCATTTATTGATGATGATGATGAGCACGTCATTACTGATAGTGATGATGATGATGCATTTATTGACCCAGAAGCATATATAGACGATGAAGATTAATATTATAGTTCATGTTAGGTATTCCATTTTTTTTTATGTTCATGATGATGATACACTTAAATTATATACATATTATTATTCACGTCAGGTATTCTTTTTTTATGTTGTACTAATTTCGTTTACTCTTTGTCATTGCAGGTCTTGACAGATGGTGGGCGCGGGTCGAGAGCGCTCCGAGGCTCATTCCTCGGCGCGTGGTGGGAGGAGTAGTTCCATTCCACCCCAGACCCTCCGGAGAGCGCTAGATCTCAGTATGCAGACACCACCGGCGATCGCTTCTTCTTCGGCCGGGAGAGGTCGGGGGGGTGGGGAGAAGGAGATGGCTAGTAGAGGTGGACGTGGCGGCGGGAGAGGTAGGAAGGCTGCTACTACGCCTTCCTCGCCGCCACCCTCAGCTGATTCACCTGACCACAGGACTGCTCCATCTGAGATGGAGCCGCCTGAGGTGGACCCATCTCGGACCCTGGTCCACGAGCCTCGGGCCGACGAGCCTTCGCCCCACGAGACTCCGGTCCCAGAGGCTGCGTCCCACGAGACTCTGGATCAGGCTATGTCGCAGCTGAACCGATTGGGGGAATGGCTGGAGTCGAGTGGCCATGCTGATGGTGGCGAGGGTGGCAATAGTGCTATAGTGAGAGCGAGCGGGTTGAGGGGGGCAATGTCTACTAGCGTGGTGGTACAAAGCTCCCGCCCACCGCGGCGACCCCTGACAAGAGGTGGTTGATTATGCCTAATGGGGAGAAGTAAGTGCATTTACTCTTTTTTAACCTTTTGCCTACACGTTTCTTCGAATATCTAATGCGTTAGCCCTATCATACTTCAGGTCTTGGAAACACGGTCGTGGTGTCCGCCGACCCAACACAGTCCTTGGTGTAATTTGTCACCAAGCTTCCTGGGGTGGGTCACGTTGCCCGATAAGGGCCAGGTTCTAGAGCTAGGAATGACCTGGGAGCATTACTTGGCTGCCCCGGCCCCATCGGGGGAGAGGATCGGCGGTGTCGAGTGCCACACGGTGGCCGACGTTGTGATCCAGACGTTTTGGGTAATTTTTCCTCTCTCGTCTATGTTGTGTTTTCTTGTTTGATTGGTAACCCTCGTGATTGTACTAATCCGTGTTTTCTTGTTTGATTGCAGACCTTCTACATGTGTGCTGAGGGACAGGAGGAGGCCGCGGCTCGGGTTATTGACACCGAGTGCAAGAGCCTACTTCAAAACTGGCGGAACGGAGCTCGGACGATGACTATTCGAGACTACTTCGCCTCGACTAGTATTAGGATGTCCAAGTCGAAGTGCCGCACAAAGTATCTGAGTAAGGAGAAGTACATGAAGGTAATTACCTATTCTATAGGCCTTGTACTTAGTTTCCTTGATTTGATTGGTAGGCGTAGCGCTCAAATTTCTCTTACTTAACTTTGGTGCCCCTGAGATGGTGTGCGGATAGGCTGGATTGTTGGGAGGCGTTGGTGGATGAGTGGTGCTCTCCCCAGTGGCTATCCACCCACAGCAATGCAAAGGATCGGCGTGGCAAAATGAGCGGTGTGCCACACCATCAAGGCAGCATCAACCTATATTAGTACGGGCATAACTGGGTATGTGGTTTGCTTCATGATTCATGCAAATTCATTCTTCATGCTAGCTTGAGCCCTTAACTAATACTTTGTTCCTCTCTTTTAGGCGTGAAACAACAAGATGGATGTGCCAGAGCTGTTCGACCTCTATGCCATGGCCCATAGTGCCCCGTATAAGACGGCCAAGGCATTCTCTGAGTCTGATCTTGATGATCCAAAGAACTTCACCAACCGCGCCTCCCACAACAAGCTCGCGAGGTACAGAGATGAGGGGAAGGCGAGGAAAGGGCCGGACTTTAACCCGAGCCAGCCTATTGATCCAGAGCTGGTGATGATATCTGGTGGCGGGAGGCACCATGGCTTGCTAGCCATTGGGGATGGACTGATACGTTGTACTAGCACTCTCGTGCAGATCAAGAGGCGCCAGACGAGCTCCGATCCTGAGATAAGGCCTCGTCCACGGCCAATGGATCTCGAAATCAAGTTTAGTTATACAGAATAAGATACCTTTCCTCCATTACATTATGTGTGCGGCCATCGATGATTACAATGATAAAGAGGAGTGGTGTTGCAGGCTACTATTGAGGAAGAGAGAGCAAAGACCCAGGAGCTTCTGGCGGAGGAAAGGAGGCAGGCGGCAGAGAGGGAGAGGGAGATTGAGGAGAGGACGGTTAGGCTTTTGGAGGAGGAGTGGAACCGGAATGACTTGGCTAACCGGGCCATATACGAGCTCTTCGCGGTAAGTTTCTTCTGCATATTAGCTAAATCATGCATGTAATGTTCCTTTCATTATTAACTAATATGACTGACTCATCAAAACCAAATGTGCAGTCCATGCGCGAGAAGAACGGTCAGACCCCTCCGCCGATGCCAGTCATTACTCCGGCGGGCATGGTGAGTTTCATTTGAATGGACATTACTTATTAGTCTTCACATTTGAGTTGCATCATGCTAACGAGACATTGCAAATGATCTTTAATTTGGTGCAGCATAACTCCCGACAAGCATCGACGTCTGCCACTGGCGCGAGCAAGAACCCCGATCCTTCACCTACGGGTTGACGGTAAGTTTTCCCTAGTGCTTTGCTTAACAAATGCATACTTAGCTTAAGAAATGACCTATTTAGCTCCAAAATGACCTACACTTGGCACTTTTTCCTCCAAAATGACATAATAACCTTAATTAGCTCCAAAATGACCTATATAACCTAGGATAGCTCTAAAATGACCTATACTTAGCACCTTTTCCTCCAAAATGACATAATAACCTTAATTAGCTCCAAAATGACCTATTTAACCCAGGATAGCTCTAAAATGACCTATACTTAGCATTTATTCCTTCAAAATGACTTAATATGCTTAGCTAGCTAAGAAATGACATAATAACTTTAATTAGTTCCAAAATTACCTATTTAACCTAGGATAGCTCTAAAATGATCCAAAATGACTTAATATGCTTAGCTAGCTCCAAAATGACATAATATGCTTAAGAAATGACCTATTTAGCTCCAAAATGCTATAATATGCTTAGCTAGCTCAAAAATGACATAATAACCTTAATTAGCTAAAAATGACCTATTTAACCTAGGGTAGCTCTAAAATGACCTATACATAGCATTTTTTCCTCCAAAATGACTTAATATGCTTAGTTAGCTCAAAAATGACATAATAAGCTTAATTAGCTCCAAAATGACCTATTTAACCCACGATAGCTCTAAAATGACCTATACTTAGCATTTTTTCCTCCAAAATGACTTAATATGCTTAGCTAGCTTACCTATTTAACCTAGGATAGCTCTAAAATGACCTATACTTAGCATTTTTCCTCCAAAATGACTTAATATGCTTAGGTAGCTCTAAAATGACATAATATGCTTACGAAATGACATATTTTAGCTCCGAAATGACTTCATATGCTTAGCTTGCTCCGAAATGACATAATAAACTTATTAGCTCCAAAATGACCTTACTTAGCATCTTTTACACCAAAATGACTTAGTATGCTTAGCTCGCTAAAAAATGACATAATAACCATACTTAGCTCCAAAATGACCTATTTTACAGATATAAGTTGCATCATAATAATCTTCACATTTTAGTTGCATCATAATAATCTTCTTCTTCTAACTTTCTTCTTTCCGATTTTGCAGATTTGCTTCAGATCACGGAAGCTTGGGTTGATGGAGTGCTTGTCTTTAGTTTTTGTTTTGACTTTGTGAAACTTGCTACCTATGATGAAACTGTGTAATATTGATGAAACTGTGTATATGTATGGATGAAACTTGCTACTATTGGTAACATGTGTTGGATATGTGTTCATGGATATGTGTTGGATATATATGTGTTCATGACTATTGGTAATATGTGTTGAATATGCTATATTGGTCATATATATATATGTTTGATTTTCTGTGAAAATGAATTGATATAAGAAAAAACAAAATTAAAGGCGGCAATATAGGCACTTTGCCATCCGCTGGCCGATGGCAAAGAGCTTTGCCATCCGCTGGCAGATGGCAAAGAGGCCATGTGGGAGCTACCCGCACAATCTGGGAAGCGCTCGTCTGGCCTATTTGGTCTCTTTGCGGTCTACCAACAGATGGGAAAGTACCTGCATCCTTTGCCATCCCCTGGCGGAGGGCAAAGAGTCTGTAGCCTTTGCCATCAGCTGGCAGATGGCAAAGAGCTTGCAGCCTTTGCCATTAGCTCGCGGATGGCAAAGAGTCTATAGCCTTTGCCATCAGATGGGAGATGGCAAAGAGCCTGCAGCCTTTGCCATCAGCTGGCAGATGGCAAAGAGCCTGCAGCCTTTACCATCAGCTGGCAGATGGCAAAGCATGTCGTTAGCCTCCTAACATGGCTAACCCCGTTCCTCTGCCGTCCAGAGGCTTTGCCATCCGCCAGCTGATGGAAAAGGCTACAGGCTCTTTGCCATCTGCCAGCAGACGGCAAAGAAGCCTTTACCGTAGTTTATTCAGCTAGCCCTTTGCCATCTGCTGGCAGGTGGCAAAGCCCTTTGCCATCCGCCGACTGTGCCTTTGCCATCTACCATGGCAGATGGCAAAGTGCCTGATTCCTGTAGTGAGGACGTCAATAACTCTGCTCTTAACAAGATGGCGATAGCATTCAACAACCACAAGAAAAATATATGGGCCACGTACGTCAATGCAGGAAAGAAGACTCTAGAATTCAATGGAACACTTGAGAAGGCAAGTCATCCCTGGGACACTTTCGTGAAATTCAAGAAATCGGAAGTAGATCAGGAATGTTCCAGAAAAAACAAGATTGTTGCCGTGAAAAAGTAATGGCACCATAATCTAGGGCCAGGTAGCTACGAGGTGGCCCGGCCTAAGTGGGGTATCGCTGAGCAAGAGATGATGGATGCAGGGGTCACTCCAGTTACATTGAGCTGGCCACCCAGGTTAAGGACTTGGTTCTGTGCGCATGGGGGAAGTTGGACCCAAAGACAGGCGAGGTTTTAGAGCGGGCAAGTCTTAAAGGAGCCACCGATAGTTTACTTGTTGCAATAGAAGATGCTCGAACGGGGGTATTCACGCCCAACAGAGAGGACAACGAGCTTACGTGCGCCCTGAAGAATTCTGAACACCCAGGAAAAACACAAGGCAAAGGCGTTGTTCCGTGGTTTGAGGGGTTTGCAAACTGGAACACCGACTATAGAAGTCGTGCGAGAAAGAAGCAGCAGGAGGAGCAGAAGAGGAAGCTGGAGGAGGAGGAGAAGAAGCGGGAAGCAGACCGCCTTCGCATCATATAATCAAAGCACATGGAGTTGAAACTCGCTTTCAAGCGGCACCAGCAGCAGATCGACTCACTTAGCCAGGAAAAGGGGTCTCAGCATCGACAACAGCTAGCGGATCCAGCACTGGATAGCCCCGTCCCATCAATGCCGAGAAGTAGCGTGGGTTCCGCCCCGGGTGATGATGCACTACTGGATAGATACCCTGTGGATGATATCATAGCTATGACAACTTGTGAGCTACACATAAAAGTGAAGAACATATCCATGCATGAAGTTGGTGGACGACTATGCTTATTGTAACATCCCAAAATTCTAAATTTTGGAATGTTAAAATAAAGAGATAGATTGGATTGATTGTTTGATTGATTGAGTGAAATTGAGTGGAATTCGAAACTTTTTGAAAGTTAAATGAGCGGGAATAAAAGGACTTTCCCCAACTTTCATTTTTGCTGTTATGATCTCCATGAATTCAAATTCTTTTCACCACAAAACCCTGGAGAGAAGATGACATTACTTCTTCCATTTATTTAAATGACAAGGGGTGTTGAAAATATTTGAATTTCATTTGAAAATATTTCCAATTCCGAAACTTTATGCAACTCAATGATTTTCACGAGAGAAGATAAGATGACTTCTTCAAAACATATGAAATATGAGTTGGGAGTTTCAAAGGATCAAATTCAATGTCCTCTTGGAAATTATTTTAATTCGGAGTTATTTGGGTTTTATTCAAATTATTTTTCTCCAAAAATAAAATATACAGAAATTAGGGTAAAATGATTCCCTACATCAGAAAATTGGAGAGAAATAAATTTGAAATCATTTTGATATTTTTAAAATGATTTTTATTTGATTTTATTAAGGCAGTAGCACTGCTTGATTTATTTGAATTTTTGAGGATTTTATTTGCCTTTAGAAAAATGTTCATGTTGTAGAAAATCTTTTTCTGAAAATTTTGATATATAATATGCCTATATAATTTTTATTTTATTTTCGTTTTCTTTTCTTTTCCCTCTGTTAAAAAAAACCCTTTCCCCACCGACTGGGCCGGCCCTGCTCCAGCCAAGCCGAAGCCAGGCCAAGGCCCAGCGCGCCATCCCGCTTGCCCCTGAGCTCCGCTCGCACTCCAGCCGGCGTACGTCGCCGCCGCCGCCGTGGTCGAGGAGGACTCCTCCTCCAACCCCTCCTCCACGCCTCGAAGCCCGCCCCCGCCGTCCTATAAAGTCGCAGCCCCGCCTCCCCTCCTCTCCTCCTCCCCTGCCGCGCCGCATCCGCAGATCGCCGCGCCGCCGCCGCCACACTCGCCAACTGCCGCCGCCGCCGTTGCTCGCCGCTGGTGCCGCGCTTCGCCTCTGCTTCGCCGCTGCACGCCGCCGGCTTGCCGCGCCGCACCGCCGCTGCCCGCGTAGCCTCCGCCCGCTGCCGCCGCGCCGGAGCTCGCCGCCCTCGCCGGAGCCCCGCGCCCTCTCGCCGGAGTTAACCACCGTCGTCGTGTAGAACCGCTACCGAACCGGAAATAAAACCGATTCGGTTTTCTTCGGTTTTCTCTTGGTTTAGTTTTTTTCTAGTTAGTTTAGTTATTTTACGATTGTTCTCTGTTTAGGTAGATCTAGCGAACGATCTCGTTCGTTAGCGTCCTATAACGAACGTTCGCTATTTAAATTTTTTTCTTTCTTTTTCTGTTTATTTTTCGCCAGGGGCCTATCTGTGATGATTTTATTAACAGTTTAGTCCCTGTTCTTCAAACGGTCACAACTTTTTACTCGTTTATCCAAATCCAACGAAACCAACGCCCACTTCTTCGTTATGATCTCCTCTATCCAGTAAAACAACTTGAACATGTTTTTGAAAGTTTTAAAAAAATTGAATTAGATCAGATTTGAATTCAAATTCTTTTGTTCATAACTTAAGTTCCGTAACTCCGTTTGAGTTGATTCTTTCTGCAAAGCGAAGCTCTTGAGCTAAAATTTCTGATAAGGCCAAATTCACATAATTTTGGTGCTGTTAGAAATTGTTTTATGTTGCAAGAGTTATTTGCTTGGTTTTGAAGTTTTCCGAATTGTTTTCTTCGATCTTTCTGATCTTTTGAGTGATTGCTTGTGTATGGTTGCTATTGCTTGCTTACGATAGATTGACGGAGTGTGACGAGTAGATCTATCAAGAGTTTTGAGTGCGAATCATCTTCATCAACATTGCAGGCAAGTTCACACTTTGATCATATCCCTTTCATACCCAGTTTTTATGCATTAGATTCAACCCTCAAACATTGCATGAGTAGGATTGATAACATGTGGGTTTTGGGAAGTAGTTGATGAGGTAGGAACCTATTGCCCTGTTTATTATGAAACCTTTGGGAGTTACTTCTACGTTTGCTTATATTGTTGTGCTATGCTCATAGACGTGGATTGGGTTTGAGTGAATTTCCATGACAGATGTGAGATTGTTAATTAATGGTTCAACTTAAGGTGGGTACTTAACTAAACGTCTGGGTGGATTGAGGCACCTGGAGAACCCAGTGTTGCCTGTATTTTTGGATATCCCGGGGTACCCGTGTGATCATCCTATGGACCGCCACCCAGACTCAAAGGGATCATAAGATTATTCATGCTAGAAACTTCCGTGTGCAGCCACAAGCTATTATGGGCTCTAGCATAGTTGAGTATGTTGCATGACCTCTTCCAGTGGTAGGCTAGCAGATGTAGGGGGTGTAGGTTGGTACTGTCTACCCAGGGTTAGAGTTAATGCTTCTGAAAGACTGTGTCTCGGTCATCCGTTTCTCAAACACCATGCAGTGCGAGAAATCCAACGGAGGAGATCGAGTCTTGTGGGAAAAGTGCACAAACCTCTGCAGAGTGTACAAACTAATCTTGATTAGTCGTGTCCCCGGTTATGGACATCTTGAGTATCTAGTTCTTGGATTATCATGTGAATCTCATCATCATACTACTTAATTTAATTTGATTGGGTTAATCACGTTCTTAATTGGGATTGAGTTGGAGGTACCTTCTCAATGTTTAACAACCACCATGATAGTTAAAAAAAAATATTCTTTGCAGTAGGGAAAAATTGGCTTTTCGCAAAAACAGTATAACCATAGAGCTTTTCCACCAGCCATATATGCATGTAGTGATAGCCTTTGTTCATCATTTCTCTATGGTGTGAATTTGCCAGCATATTCCATGTGCTGACCCGTTTTCGGGCTGCAACGTTTCATGTTGCAGGATTCTTAGGACGAGTAAGTGATACGTTAGGGTTACAATTTCTACACTCAACTTTGCCGTTGGGGTTGATGGGAATCCACAACCTTGTTACTTCCGCTATTTGGATTGAGGTAATAGTATTTACATTACTTTATACATGTGATTTACCTTTGTTATAAATCCTTGAGTACTGTGTGTGTCAGCATACCGATCCAGGGATGACACTTAAGCACAGAGACTTGATCCATTCGGGTCGGGTCGCTACAAGATGGTATCAGAGCACATGTTGACTGTAGGACGTGACCCTAGAAACTGGCAAGCCCATAGGAAGGATTTTCCCTAAAACTTTCCTTTTCAAAAAGATCTTTTACCTCTCTCCTTTTCTGAGCTTATTCAAATATTCCCTTTAAGTGAGGCCATACCCTTTTTCCTTTTGGACCACTCGAAGATTCGACGGATAAGACCACTTCAAGAAGTACAAGATATCGGACAACTAAGACCATTCGGAATGAAGAGGATTTTACCGTGCATTATGATAATGGAAACTACAACGGTTGAAGACTCCGAAGACTGGGAGAATTTGAAGGCTCTGAAGAATTGCCAGATGTGTATGACCTAGGAAGGTTACCCTTATGGAACTTGGCAGACTATGGAAGCCGTCAATGCCCGAGATCAAGGTGTATCGGAGAAAGACCGAAACATGGAGAGTTAGAAACTCAAAGTTTTTGTTAAGAAAACCCAAAGACAGGAGATATCAGTTATGGAATGAAAGCTCATGGCAGTAACATGGGCATAAACATGGCTATCCATGATGTTATCGTCCGCTTATGCTATTGTCACCGTGCCGAGTTAAGCATGCATATGCATGGAAGGATTGGATGGTAGAAGGCTGATGGAGCACCTATCAGCAAGATGAAGTTTTAACTTTAGACCGGTGTATCACCAGGATCTGGAGTATTACATCAAGAAGTTTTTGACAAAGAAGTGTTTCGTGAAGAACTCAGAACCCAGAAACTGAAAGTAGCCAAGCTGGGAAAGCAAAACCTCGAGATACCGGAGACTCGTCAGGAACTGAAGGACAGTAGGATCATGGTTCATGTCAAGGATGTTGAGACCCAGAAGTTGGAGCGCGACTCCAGAAATATTAAAGGACGTCACGAGAGACTTCACGTCAACAGAGATAATTTGGCAAAAGAACTTGAGAAGGACAGGCATGATTGGAAGAAGCCATCGGAGACATGAACAAGACTTCAAGAGTTTGGCGACTTTGAAGATTTTTAACCTCTAGAAGACCCAACCCATGTTATATGCCTACGTTAGATGCGACGTTTGTGAGCTGTCATTTGTTTGATGTTTTTCCGACAGCCACAATAAAATCTGTCTTTTCAAAATTTTGTTTGTATTGTGTGCATCCCTCTCGACCTCTCTTATGTCACCCCAAACCCATGGACCCAATAGAGGATGAATGGAGATGAACTTGTATTTTCTGGACCGATGAGTCAATTGGAGACGGACCGATGGATTCAGAACATGGAGGATCACATGAAGAATAACCCTATAGTCGGAAAGGATATGACCCGGCATGCTTTTCAATGTTTTGAAAGAGGTGCTTCTACTTGGTGGAGGATGTACCAAACCATCAATGGATGGCAAGGAGTAACCACTTGGAAAGAATTTAAGTGGACTCTACAAAGATCTTGGCTTGTGTCCCAAAAGTTGAGGCCTTATGGAAATGATATGAAGAAACCTTGTGCATACGAGCTTTGTGGAGAAATAGGACACAACCATAAAGAAAACAAGGACGAATACCCTCATAAGCGGAGGATTGCCAAAGGAGTGAGCCGAGGATCTCAGGGAACTTCGGTTGGAGATTGTTCCCAAATGTTTTGTTGAAGTAATGGAAGTTCAGTCTACATTGTTGGGAAAGATCCGTGAAGCTCAGAAGAATGACAAACAGATTGCTGAGGTAAAAGAGAGGATGAGCAAATGAAAGGCCAAATGTTTTCGTAAGGATGAGCACGACACCTTATGGTTCGAGGACCGTGTATATGTGCCCAATAATGCAAAGATCAGGAAGTTAATACTTCAGGAGGGTCATGACTCACCATACTCGATTCGCCCTGGAAACACCAAGATGTATTTGGATTTGAAGGAGCGTTTCTGGTGGACTGGTATGAAGAAGGATATTGCAGAGTATGTAGTCGTAGGTGATGTATGCCAGAGAGAGTAAAAGCAGAGCATCAGAAGCCAGCAGGGTTACTACAGCCTATGCCGATACCCGAATGGAAGTAGGATAAGCTTGGCATGGATTTCATTATCGGATTTCCCAGAACCCGAACGGGATACGATTCTATCTGGATAGTAATTGATTCGCTTGACCAAAGTGGCTCACTTTATCCCAGTAAAAACCACCTATACAAGTGCGAAGTTGGCCAAGATATATATGACCAGGATCGTATGTCTGCATGGAGTTCCGAGGACCATCGTATCAGATAGAGGAACACAGTTTACCTCAAAGTTTTGGAATCAGCTGCACCAGACTTTGGGTACTAGGCTAGTGTTCAGTACAACCTTTCATCCGCAGGCAGATGGATAGACCGAGAGAGTCAATCAGATTCTGGAGGACATATAGAGAGCGTGTGCGCTAGTTTATGGATCTAGTAGGGATGATAATCTACCTTACGCGGAGTTCTCATACAACAACAGTTACCAAGCCAGTTTGAAGATGACCCCTTTGAAGCTTTGTATGGGAGAAGGAGCCAGACACCGTTGAAGTGGGATGAAGTTGGAGTCCGTCAGTTGTTTGGACCAAATGTGATCAAGGAGTCAGAAGAGAATGTTAAGTTGATTCAAGATAGACTAAAGGTAGCTCAGTCCAGGCACAAGAGTTATGCAGACTCAAAAACGCAAGGAGGTAGTCTATGAAATTGGAGACAGAGCATGTCTTCGTATGTCCCCTCTGCGAGGAATTAAACGATTTGGAGTTAAGGGAAAGTTAGCCCCGAGATTTGTAGGACCATACCGAGTTTTGGAGCGTATGGGAGAAGTGGCCTACAAGTTGGAGTCACCCGAAGGACTGTCAGGAGTTCATGATGTGTTTCACGTTTCCCAGTTGAAGAAGTGTCATGCAGAGATGGCCAATATTCCCCTGTAAGGATGCTTGACCCTGGAAAGGATAATGATGTTCCATGAAGTGGAGTATGGACTTCATAAGTATAAGTTTTTTTATCTCGGTATGTGGGATATCCCACGAGGATGAAGAGATAAATTACTATTGGATATAAAGGAGGTATGATGTTGGAAATATGGATCAATGGAATTCCATGATGAGTCTGAGTAATCATGTCCTAGTTTGGTGCCAATAGAAGGAAGGAAGACAGTACAATTGGATGGATTTAAGAATACTAGGAAGTTGGATGTTGGAATAATGATCAGTTGCTCGATGATGAGTTCAAGGTTTACAAGTGATGAGATGGGCCATAACCCACAGGCCCCAGGACCTGCCAAGAAGCAAGCACATTCTTGCTGAAGGAAAAACCCTGGAAGAAGTTACGATTTTATCAGTAGACGATCTCATAGGAGTTACGCAAAACCTGAGGGTTGGGAAGGAACGATAGATGTTTGTTTGGCTTGCAGAATCCATGGATTTATCCGAACCTAGTTCGTTGACAAGAGAAATTCTGCAATGCTTGCGAGGATGACCAAGTGTTAGAATGCGAGATTCGCTAAACCATATACAAGGTAATGATTTGGGTGCGGGATGGATTGATCACCATACCGACTTACTCTTATTGTTCGCTTTGCTATATGGGATGGTAAATCTTAGTGACCTACCTATAGTAGAGAGACGACGGTATTAAACCTTGCTTGAACCTTAGAATGGTATAAGAATGTTTCCCTTGTACACGGCAGTTGATGCCAATCGTAGGTTATACGGTGAGGATCAACCAGACCCATTTCCTGCAGGAGAAACCATAAATCGTTGACCACCATGAGATATCGATAGTTGTTTAGTTTTGGCGCCAGACCCGTCAGCTAAGAAGACCCAGTCATGGAAGAACCATACCAAGATGAAAGGATACAGAAGAATTGAGGAAAAAGGTTATGCCAGTACCGGAAGAGCCCATTATCCTTACGATCTGAGAAGACTCACACTATCAAAGATAAGGATGGAGTATATGAGTTTTGATGGAACAGTAACAATGCTTCTAAGGGTGGTAGCACCCCAGACCCCTGAGATGATCGATGGATTTTGAGAAGACCCCCAAACCCTAACCTATTTCTTGCTAGCCTCTCCGAATCTCGAGGACAAGATTCATTTTAAGGGTGGTAGGTTTGTAACATCCCAAAATTCTAAATTTTGGAATGTTAAAATAAACAGATAGATTGGATTGATTGTTTGATTGATTGAGTGAAATTGAGTGGAATTCGAAACTTTTTGAAAGTTAAATGAGAGGGAATAAAAGGACTTTCCCAAACTTTCATTTTTGCTGTTATGATCTCCATGAATTCAAATTCTTTTCACCACAAAACCCTGGAGAGAAGATTACGTGACTTCTTCCATTTATTTAAATGACAAGGGGTGTTGAAAATATTTGAATTTCATTTGAAAATATTTCCAATTCTGAAACTTTATGCAACTCAATGATTTTCACGAGAGAAGATAAGATGACTTCTTCAAAACATATGAAATATGAGTTGGGAGTTTCAAAGGATCAAATTCAAAGTCCTCTTGGAAATTATTTTAATTCGGAGTTATTTGGGTTTTATTCAAATTATTTTTCTCCAAAAATAAAATATACAGAAATTAGGGTAAAATGATTCCCTACATCAGAAAATTGGAGAGAAATAAATTTGAAATCATTTTGGTATTTTTAAAATGATTTTTATTGGATTTTATTAAGGCAGTAGCACTGCTTGATTTATTTGAATTTTTGAGGATTTAATTTTCCTTTAGAAAAATGTTCATGTTGTAGAAAATCTTTTTCTGAGAATTTTGATATATAATATGCCTATATAATTTTCTATTTTATTTTCGTTTTCTTTTCTTTTCCCTCTATTAAAAAAAACCCTTTCCCCACTGACTGGGCCGGCCCAGCTCGAGCCAAGCCGAAGCCAGGCCAAGGCCCAGCGCGCCATCCCGCTCGTACCCGAGCTCCGCTCGACTCCAGCTGGCGTACGTCGCCGCCGCCGCCGTGGTCGAGGAGGACTCCTCCTCCAACCCCTCCTCCACGCCTCAAAGCCCGCCCCTGCCCTCCTATAAAGTCGCAGCCCCGCCGCCCCTCCTCTCCTCCTCCCCTGCCGCGCCGCAGCCGCAGATCGCCGCGCCGCCGCCGCCGCCCTCGCCAACCACCGCCGCCGCAGTTGCTCGCCGCCGGTGCCGCGCTTCGCCTCTGCTTCGCCGCTGCACACCGCCGCCTTGTCGTGCCGCACCGCCGCTGCCCGCGTAGCCTCCGCCCGCTGCCGCCGCCGTGCCGGAGCTCGCCACCCTCGCCGGAGCCCCGCGCCATCTCGCCGGAGTTAACCACCGTCGTCGTGTAGAACCGCTGCCGAACCGGTAATAAAACCGATCCGGTTTTCTTCGGTTTTCTCTTGGTTTAGTTTTTTTCTAGTTAGTTTAGTTATTTAACGATTGTTCTCTATTTAGGTAGATCTAGCGAACGATCTCGTTCGTTAGTGTTCTATAACGAACGTTCGCTATTTAAATTTTTTTCTTTCTTTTTCTGTTTATTTTTCGCCAGGGGCCTATCTGCGATGATTTTATTTACAGTTTAGTCCCTGTTCTTCAAACGGTCACAACTTTTTACTCGTTTATCCAAATCCAACGAAACCAACGCCCACTTCTTCGTTATGATCTCCTCTATCCAGTAAAACAACTTGAAAATGTTTTTGAAAGTTTAAAAAAATTGAATTAGATCAGATTTGAATTCAAACTTCTTTTGTTCATAACTTAAGTTCCGTAACTCCGTTTGAGTTGATTCTTTCTGCAAAGCGAAGCTCTTAACCTAAACTTTCTGATAAGGCCAAATTCGCATAATTTTGGTGCTGTTAGAAATTGTTTTATGTTGCAAGAGTTATTTGCTTGGTTTTGAAGTTTTCCGAATTGTTTTCTTCGATCTTTCTCATCTTTTGAGTGATTGCTTATGTATGGCTGCTATTGCTTGCTTACGATAGATTGACGGAGTGTGACGAGTAGATCTATCAAGAGTTTTGAGTGCAAATCATCTTCATCAACATTGCAGGCAAGTTCACACTTTGATCATATCCATTTCATACCCAGTTTTTATGCATTAGATTCAACCCTCAACCATTGCATGAGTAGGATTGATAACATGTGGGTTTTGGGAAGTAGTTGATGAGGTAGGAACCTATTGCCCTGTTTATTATGAAACCTTTGGGAGTTACTTCTACGTTTGCTTATATTGTTGTGCTATGCTCGTAGACGTGGATTGGGTTTGAGTGAATTTCCATGACAGATGTGAGATTGTTAATTAATGGTTCAACTTAAGGTGGCTACTTAACTAAACATCTGGGTGGATTGAGGCACCTGGAGAACCCAGTGTTGCCTGTATGTTTGGATATCTCGGAGTACCCGTGTGTACATCCTATGGACCGCCACCCAGACTCAAAGGGATCATAAGATTATTCATGCTAGAAACTTCTGTGTGCAGCCACAAGCTATTATGGGCTCTAGCATAGTTGAGTATGTTGCATGACCTCTTCCAGTGGTAGGCTAGCAGATGTAGGGGGTGTAGGTTGGTACTGTCTACCCAGGGTTAGATTTAATGCTTCTGAAAGACTGTGTCTCGGTCATCCGTTTCTCAAACACCATGCAGTGCGAGAAATCCAACGGAGGAGATCGAGTCTTGTGGGAAAAGTGCACAAACCTCTGCAGAGTGTACAAACTAATCTTGATTAGCCGTGTCCCCGGTTATGGACATCTTGAGTATCTAGTTCTTGGATTATCATGTGAATCTCATCATCATACTACTTAATTTAATTTGATTGGGTTAATCACGTTCTTAATTGGGATTGAGTTGGAGGTACCTTCTCAATGTTTAACAACCACCATGATAGTTAAAAAAATCTATTCTTTGCAGTAAGGAAAAATTGGCTTTTCACAAAAACAGTATAACCATAGAGCTTTTCCACCAGCCATATATGCATGTAGTGATAGCCTTTGTTCATCATTTCTCTATGGTGTGAATTTGCCGGCATATTCCATGTGCTGACCCGTTTTCGGGCTGCAACGTTTCATATTGCAGGATTCTTACGACGAGTAAGTGATGCGTTAGGGTTACGATTTCTACACTCAACTTTGTCGTTGGTGTTGATGGGAATCCACAACCTTGTTACTTCCGCTATTTGGATTGAGGTAATAGTATTTATGTTACTTTATACATGTGATTTACCTCTGTTATAAATCCTCGAGTACTGTGTGTGTCAGCATACCGATCCAGGGATAACACTTAAGCACAGAGACTTGATCCATTCGGGTCGGGTCGCTACACTTATACAAATCCCCTAGAAGCAACCTTCCATTGCAATCCGATTCCAACTGGCTATGCTTATGTTGGGGTTGATGAAGTGGCGGCAGGATATTTGGGGCTAGAGCTTGACATTCCTGGAGGTGACGACAAGAGCACACATGAAGAGGCCATACATCATATCATTCTATGGATAAAGGATTGCATCGTCTTTCCAAGGCCACCGACACCGCGTCAATCGACTCCTGCACCAAGTCCGCCACGCCTCAGCAGACTCCCGCTCCTCCAAGTCCGCCACCGCGTCAGCCCACTCCTCCTCCTCCAAGTCCGGCATCGCGTCAGCCGACCCCTCCACCTCCAAGTCCGGCACCGCATCAGCTGACTCCTCCTCCAAGTCAGGCACCGTGTCAGCCGTCTCCGCCGCCTCAGCGGGCTCTGCCGCCTCAGCAACAGCGGAAGAGAGGCGCCGCAGCTACGGCGGCTAGCGGTACAATAGTTGGAAAGAAATGCAAATTTGTTCCATGCCTCAAGCCTCTTCCGAGGTTGCCTTACCACTTGAGTGAAGAGGAAAATGAAGCCGAAGTCGCTGCCCAAGTGAAGGCCCATTTTGGACCGGAACCGCCGCGCCGCCAGAGGAGAAAGTACCTGAGCATATCATGCAGCACTTTATTGATTTGGCTCAACCAGCTGTCGACTCAGACTATGAGCGCTCTATCAAGAAGTCATATCAAGCACAGAAAAAGAAGGAGTCGAGCTCGAGCTCGAGCCAAGCAGCTGGCAAAAAAAGCAGGAAAATTGTTCCACAGCTGGGACAACACGCGGTGCAATCGACCCCCCCCCCCCGCTCATTGTAAAAACACATGTGAGTAACGGCGTCGATCACCTCATAATAACCGACGATCGTAGAAGGCAAGCTCAAGAGGCTAGTGTCGTCGTAGAACAACTCCTAGGCATCAAGGACTTCAAAACAGTTAAAGAGGAGGAACTACAATGCAAAAATGTCTGCGGCCAACCTATGGTCAAGCCTGAGCAGATCCCGCTTCTATCAACAAGTATGTATGAACTGAATCAATGATACATGAGAGAAGTAAACACTACCGATCGAGAGTCCCTCATGGTGAAAGTCAAGGCACAGCATTACTTGCATGAAAAAGATCTGTGGGTTGAGTTTCAAGAAATGTTTCAGTTAGTGAATAAAGATGCACTCGACAAATTTATCATGAGTTGCTATTGTCTTTAAGTGATTTCTTTCTGTAATTTAGGTCTCTAGCTAGCGGTAGTGCTCGTTAAATACCTATAATTATCGTCACTATATTCTTTTCTGTGGTATTATGCAGAATGAATATGTATGAAATGAAAAAAGCTGGACGCTATGGCATTGGGTTCATTGACCCAAATACCATTAATCAAAAGACATGGTCACAAGAATATGATTGACCATACACAGAGAAAAGGTTGCTATAGTTCTTGAAGTACCTAAATACCCAACCAAAAATACTACTTCCTTACAACTTCGGGTGAGTGACACTGTCTTGTACTACAAATTCTGTTTTTGCTTACTAGATGTTAATAAGTGTAGTTGATGAGTTATGCACATGCCCATTTAATTATAAAAATGTGTGCGCATGCAGTTTTCATTGGATCCTGCTAATCATTGAAGTTCATGAGGGAAAAGTTCAAGTACTGGAGTCACTACTTAAAGAGGTTAATGACTACACAATCGTGAGGGGGATGGTTGACAGGTAATTTCAATCATTATCAAACTATATGTTGGCCTCTTTAGTTCATTTCCTGATATCAACTAATTAATAACTCCTTTATTCATTTTCTTTGCTGGCGGGCAGGGCTTGGGAAAAGTTCAGCAAAACAGGTTGTAGGCCAATGGAAACAAAAGCTGAAATGGTGTCGACCCAAGGTAATTAATTAAGTAGCTAGTACTAGCTAGCTATCATCTCTTTAATTCTAGTTTCAATACCATTATCATGCTTGATTAATTATTATCTAATTGATTATATTCTCGTAAAGGCCCTGAAGCAGGCGTCGGGGAATAATTCATGTGCATACTACGTTTGCGAGAGCATTCGCATGATGATGTCCGAAAGGAGCAGAAAGGATAGAGACCAATAGGTACGTTTGCCAGAAATTGTATATATATATATATATGATCGGTTCTACGAGAAATTCTATTTATATATATGCCTAATGTGTACAACATATAGTAGCATAAATATGTTTGAAATGAAAAAGAATAAAATGGAAAGCACAAAACTAAAAGGAAAAATAAATCATAAACCCATAAAACCCTGAACCTTTTAGTCCCGGTTGGTGTAACTGATACGTCCATTTTGCATCATATTTCCTTGCTATTATTTATAATGTTTTTATCCATAATAATGTTTTTTGGAGTAATTCTAATGCCTTTTCTCTTATAATTTACAAGGAACACACCAAGAGGGAGAATTCTGGCAGCCGGAAATCTGGACCTGGAAAAGCTATGTCAGGCCACCTATTCTGCACAACTCCAAATGAGCTGAAACTTCACGGAGATTTTTATGAATTATTTGAGGAATATTGGAGCCAATAAACACGAGAGGGGGGCACCTGGTGGGCACAACCCACCTGGGCGCGCCAGTCCCCTCTAGCGCGCCCTGGTGGGTTGTGGCCTCCTCGGCCCACCTCCGGTGCCCATCTTTTGGTATATAAGTCATTTTGATGTCGAAAAAATGAGGGGAAGACTTTCGGGACAAAGCATCGCCATCTCGAGGCGGAAACGGGGCAAGAGCACCTTTTCCCCTCCGGCAGAGCGATTCTGCTAGGGGAACTTCTCTCCCGGACGGGGAAATCATCGTCATCGTCATCACCAAAAACTCTCCCATCTTGGGGAGGGCAATCTCCATCAACATCTTCACCAGCACCATCTCATCTCAAACCCTAGTTCATCTCTTGTATTCGATCTTGTTACCGGAACTATAGATGGTTGCTAGGGGGTGACTAGTAGTGTTGATTACATCTTGTAGTTGATTACTATATGGTTTATTTGGTGGAACATTATATGTTCAGATCCATTGTACATATTAATACCCTTCTGATCATGATCATGTTCATTGTTTGCGAGTAGTTACTTTTGTTCTTGAGGTCACGGGATAAATCATGTTGCAGGTAATCATGTGAATTTGATATGTGTTCGATATTTTGATGGTATGTATGTTGTGATTCCGTTAGTGGTGTCATGTGAACGTCGACTACATGAAACTTCACCATATTTGGGGCTATGGGAATGCATTGTGGAGTAGTAAATAGATGGTGGGTTGCGAGAGTGACAGAAACTTAAACCCCAGTTTATGCACTACTCCGTAAGGGACCGATTGGATCCTAGAGTTTAATGCTATGGTTAGAATTTATTATTAATACTTTTATCGTAGGTGCGGATGCTTGCGGGACGGTTAATCATAAGTAGGAGGTTTGTTCAATTAAGAACATCACCTAAGCACCGGTCCACCCACATATCAAATTATCAAAGTAGCGAACGGAAATCAAACCAACATGATGAAAGTGACTATGTGAAATTCCCGTGTACCCTCAAGAACGCTTTGCTCATTATAAGAGACCGTTTTGGCCTATCATTTGCCTCAAAAGGATTGGGATACCTTGCTAGATAATTTTTACAATTATCATTACTTTCTCGTTATAAATTACCTTGCTATCAAACTACTCGCTACTTACAATTTCAGCACTTGCAGACATTACCTTACTGAAAACTACTTCTCATTTCCTTCTGCTCCTCATTGGGTTCGACACTCTTACTTATCAAAGAGAGCTACAATTGATCACCTATACTTGTGAGTCATCAAGGTTATTTTCTGGTGCCGTTGCCAGGGAGTGAAGCGCCTTTGGTATGTGGAATTTGGTAAGGAAACATTTATATAGTGTGCTGAAATTTATTGTCACTTCCTACTATGGAAAACAATCCTTTGAGGGGTTTGTTCGGGGTATCTTCACCTTGTCCATAACCATAATTAATTTCCCCTCAACCTACTGCACCTATTGAAAATATTGAATATGAAATTCCTTCGGGTATGATAGAACAACTGCTAGCTAATCCTTATGCAGGAGATGGAACCGAACATCCTGATATGCATTTGATATATGTGGAACAAATTTGTGGATTGTTTAAGCTTATAGGTTTACCCAGAGATGAGGTGATGAGAAAGGTTTTCCCTTTATCTTTAAAGGGAAAAGCATTGGCGTGGTATAGGCTATGTGATGATTTTGGATCATGGAATTGGAATCGTTTAAAATTGGAGTTCCACCAACAAATTTATCCTATGCATCTAGTTCATCGTGATCGGAATTATATATATAATTTTTGGCCTCGTGAAGGAGAAAGTATCTCTCTTGCTTGGGGGAGGCTTAAGTCAATGTTATATTCATGCCCCAATCATGAGCTCTCGAGAGAAATTATTATTCAGAACTTTTATGCTCGGCTTTCTCGTAATGATCAAACCATGCTGGATACTTCTTGTGTTGGTTCCTTTATGAAGAAAACTATTGAATTCCGGTGGGATCTTTTGGAAAAAATTAAATGCAACTCTGAAGATTGGGAACTCGATGAAGGTAAAGAGTCAGGTATAAAGCTTCAGTATGATTGTGTTAAATCTTTTATGGATACCGATGCTTTTCAAAAGTTTAGCACTAAATATGGACTTGACTCTGAGATAGTAGCCTCCTTTTGTGAGTCATTTGCTACTTATGTTGAACTCCCTAAAGAGAAGTGGCTTAAATACCACCCACCTATTAAAGAAGAAACTAGAGAACCGGTACCAGTCAAAGAAGAAACTATACTTTATAATGTTGATCCAGTTGTTCCTACTGGTTATATTGAGAAACCACCTTTCCCTGTTAGGATAAAGGAACATGCTAAAGTTTCAACTGTGGTTAACAAGAGCTCTGTTAGAACACCTAAACCAGATGAAAAAATTGGATTTGAACCTAATATTGCTATGGTTAAAGATCTCTTAGAAGAAGATGTGGATGGGCATGTTATCTACTTCTTTGCAGAAGCTGCTAGAATTGCCAAACATGAAAAATGGGATAAAAATAAACCAGTTGTTGGCCTGCCTGTCATTTCTGCTAAAATAGGAGATCACTGTTATCATGGTTTATGTGACATGGGTGCTAGTGTGAGTGCTATTCCTTACAAGTTATATCAAGAAATTAGGGAAGACATAGCACCTACAGAGTTAGAAGACATAGATGTTACTATTAAACTTGCTAATAGAGACACCATATCACCTTGTGGGATTATTAGAGATGTTGAAGTCTTGTGTGGGAAAATAAAATACCCTACTGATTTTCTTGTTCTTGGTACCCCGCAAGATGACTTCTGTCCCATTATCTTTGGTAGACCTTTCTTGAACACAGTTAATGCTAGGATAGATTGCCAGAAACAAACAGTGGGTGTTAGCTTTGGTGATGAGTCTCATGAGTTTAATTTTTTCAAGTTTAGTAGAAACCATCATGAAAAAGAATTTCCTAGTAAGGATGAATTAATTGGTCTTGCTTCTATTGCTGTGCCGCCTACTGATCATTTACAACAATACTTGCTAGACCATGAAAATGATTTACATATGCATGAAAGAAATAAATTAGATAATATTTTCTTTGAACAACGTCCTCTACTTAAACACAATTTCCCTATTGAAATTCTAGGACGTCCTCCTCCACCTAAAGGTGATCCTGTGTTTGAATTAAAACAATTGCCAGACACTTTGAAATATGCTTATCTTCATGAAAAGAAAATATATCCTATTATTATTAGTGTTAACCTTTTAGAACATGAAGAAGAAAGATTATTGAATGTTCTAAGGAAGCACCGAGCTGCTATTGGATATACTCTTGATGATTGAAAGGGCATTATTCCCACTCTCTGTCAGCACAAAATTAATGTGGAACCTGATGCTAAACCAGTTGTTGATCATCAACGTCAACTAAATCCGAAGATGAAAGAGTTGGTAAGAACGGAAATATTAAAACTTCTGGAAACAGGTATAATCTATCACATAGCTGATAGTAGATGGGTAAGTCATGTTCATTGTGTCCCTAAGAAGGGAGGTATAACGGTTGTTCCTGATGATAAGAATGAACTTATTCTACAAAGAGTTGTTACAGGCTACAAAATGGTAATTGGTTTTATAAAATTAAATAAAGAAACTAGAAAACATCATTACCCTTTGCCTTTTATTGATCAAATGTTTGAAAGATTATCTAAGCACACACACTTCTGCTTCCTTGATGGATATTCTGGTTTTTCACAAATACCTATATCTCAACCTGATCAAGAAAAGACCACTTTTACATGTCCTTTTGGAACCTATGCTTATAGACGTATGCCTTTTGGTTTATGTAATGCACCTGCTACCTTTCAAAGATGCATGATGGCTATAATCTCTGACTTTTGTGAGAAGATTGTTGAGGTTTTCATGGATGATTTCTCTATTTATGGGAAGTCTTTTGATGATTGTTTAAGCAATCTTGATCGAGTTCTGTAGAGATGTGAACAAACAAATCTTGTTTTGAATTGGGAGAAGTGCCACTTTATGGTTAATGAAGGCATTGTCTTGGGTCATAAAATTTCTGAAAGAGGTATTGAAGTGGACCGAGCTAAAGTTGATTCAATTGAGAAAATGCCATGTTCCAAGCACATCAAGGGTATCCGTAGTTTCCTAGGTCATGCTGTTTCTATAGGAGGTTTATTAAAGACTTTTCTAACTAGGCTTCTTACTAATCTTTTGCAAAAGGATATTCCTTTTGTTTTTGATGATGATTGTCTGGAAGCCTTTGAAACACTCAAGAAAGCCTTAATATCTGCACCTATTGTTCAACCACCTGATTGGAACTTGCCTTTTGAAATTATGTGTGATGCTAGTGATTATGCTATTGGTGTTGCTCTAGGACAAAGAGTTGATAAGAAATTGAATGTTATCCATTATGCTAGTAAAACTCTAGACAGTGCTCAAAGAAATTATATATGCTACTACTGAAAAAGAATTCTTAGCAGTGGTGTTTGCTTGTGATAAGTTTAGACCTTATATTGTTGATTCCAAACTAACTGTTCACACAGACCATGCTGCTATTAAATATCTTATGGAAAAGAAAGATGCTAAACCTAGACTTATTCGTTGGGTTCTCTTGTTACAAGAATTTGATTTACATATCATTGATAGAAAAGGAGCTGAGAACCCCGTAGCTGATAACTTGTATAGGCTTGAAAATGTGCTTGATGACCCACTACCTATTGATGATAGTTTTCCGGATGAGCAATTAGCTGTAATAAATGTTTCTAATAGTACTCCTTGGTATGCTGACTATGCTAATTACATTGTTTCTAAATATTTACCACCTAGCTTTACTTACCAGCAAAAGAAAAAAAATTCTTCTATGATTTAAGACATTACTTTTGGGATGACCCACATCTTTATAAGTAGATGGTATTATTAGACATTGTGTACCTGAGCATGAACAGGGAAAAATCCTACGGAAATGTCACTCCGAACCTTATGAAGGGCATCATGCTGGAGATAGAACTGCTCACAAGGTATCGCAATCTGGGTTTTATTGGCGTACTCTCTTCAAGGATGCCCGTAAGTTTGTCTCATCATGTGATGAATGTCAAAGAATAGGTAATATCGGTAAGCATCAAGAAATGCCTATGAATTATTCACTTGCTGTTGAACCATTTGATATTTGGGGATTTGATTACATGGGACCTTTTCCTTCCTCTAATGGGTATACACATATTTTGGTTGCTGTTGATTATGTTACTAAATGGGTAGAAGCTATTCCAACCAGTAGTGCTGATAACAACACCTCTATTAAAATGCTTAAGGAAGTAATTTTCCCAAGGTTTGGAGTCCCTGGATATTTAATGAAGGATTTTGGTTCACACTTTATTCATGGTGCTTTCCGTAAAATGCTTGCTAAGTATGATGTTAACCATAGAATTGCATCACCCTATCATCCTCAGTCTAGTGGTCAAGTTGAGCTTAGCAATAGAGAGATAAAATTAATTTTGCAAAAGACTATTAATAGGTCCAGGAAGATTTGGTCTAAGAAATTAGATGATGCACTTTGGGCTTATAGAAAAGCATATAAAAATCCCATGGGTATGTCTCCTTATAAAATGGTTTATGGAAAAGCTTGTCATTGACCGCTTGAGTTAGAACATAAAGCATATTCGGCAGTTAAAGAACTCAACTATGATTTCAAACTTGCTGGTGAAAAGAGGTTATTTTATATAAGCTCATTAGATGAATGGAAAACCCAAGCTTAGGAAAATGCAAAGTTATTCAAAGAAAAAGTTAAAAGATGGCATGCCAAAAGAATTCAAAAACGTGAGTTTAAAGTCGGAGAATATGTTCTTTTGTACAACTCTCATTTTAGATTCTTTGCACGCAAACTCCTCTCCAAATGGGAAGGCCCCTAAGTCATCGAGGAGGTTTACCGGCCTGGAGCCATCAAAATAAATAATTTCGAAGGCACTAACCCGAAGGTTGTCAACGAGCAACGAATAAAGCATTATATCTCGGGTACGCCTATTAATGTTGAAAGTAATATTATCCAAACTTTGACACCGGAAGAACACATAAAAGAGTCCTTCCGGAACACTCCAGAATCATAAAAATAAGGAGGTACGTGATACGGTAAGTAAACGGACTCCGAAAAATCAGAAAAAATATTTTTTATCAATTTTGGAATATTTTAAAATTTTGGAAATAAAGAAACTTTTAGGAAGCGTCCCCTGGTAGGCACAAGACACCAGGGTGTGCCAGGCTTGCCTCGCATGCCCAGGTCGGTTGTGCCCACCTGGGACACCTCCCGTACTCCGTTTTTCTTCCATATGCTTGTCCTCCAAGATAAAAAAAATCTATATATACTTCCCGAACCTGTTAACCACCGTATCGCGGAGAAAATCCTCTGTTCTCTTTTCTTGCTATTTCTGGTCAGGTTTATCAAGCTAGGCATCATGTCTTCCTGCTCCTCCAACCACATGGAAGAAGATGCTTGGCTGATGAAGATCGAGATGAAGAGGAAAGAGCCTACGGTCACCATCATCGGAGACAAGGGCAAGGAAGCTACCGTAGATCCATCCCCAGTGGCAACACAATCCCTACTGGCCGAGGAGGAGGAGGAAGATATCCTTAAACCCTACCTTACTCACCTTACTCCTGCTGAGATTGAAGTTTTTCGCGTCTTTGAAATAGTTCGCATACAAAATAAGTATCTCACTCACGAAAATATTTTGCATCAAGAGCATACTATCCATCTCCGGAACGTCACCTGTCGGCTGCAGGATCTCTTGACCCTTAAGGACATGATCGCTTCATCACCTTCTTCACCACCAAAGGAGAACTGAGTATCGGGTATGGGCACTCCCCTTGGCTTCCGCCAAGCTTGGGGGAGGTGCCCCGGTACCGTATCATCCCACTATCTTTTTGCTTTTACTTATCTTAGTTCAATCTTTTGCTTAGGTGAATACAGTTTAGTTCGATCTTTTCTTCTTTGCGAGTCTGCTTAGTGATCTATCATTTTTATCGTGTGCAAGTTATATGATAAAGTTAATTCGAGTTTTTACTTTCTTTACTCTCATGTTCTAAATAAAGAAAATAAATAAGAATTATATACTAATCCTATGGTAGGTGATAGCACCACATAAGGAAAAGTATAAGTAAGAGAATTTTATTATAGATTGACAAACATAGCATTAGTCAATGATGGAACTAATGAAAGAATTAATAAGGGAAGGGAATATTCACATATAAATATACTATCCGTAAAATCTTTTGTGATTCTGAACCCTCATGAAAATAGTATATGCCAAAATTGTTGACGTTGGACAAGAAAGACAACTTAATGGTTTATGTTTGTTTATATTCACATAGAAGTCATATTGTCATAGATCCTTCAACATGTGGTGCTTGCCCCTATCTTTTCTAGCCAAAAACTCCGCACTAAGTAGAGATACTACTTGTGCATCCAAAAACCCTTTAACCCAAATCTTTTTCAAGTGTCCACCATACCTACCTATGGATTGAACAAGGTCCTTCAAGTAAGTTGTCGTCGGTGCAAAAAGGCAATAAAAATTGCTTCTAAATATGTAAGATCATTTAGTGTAAGAGAAAATTGAGCGTTGTACGAACTTGGATGACAAAGAATAAAAGCGACAGACTGCATAATAAAGGTTGTCATCTTAAGGGGCAATACAACGTGACGTTCTCTTGCACTAAGGGATTGAGCATGCAAACAAATAAGCGCATGGCAACCTCTGCTTCCCTCTGCGAACGACCTATCTTTTATTTTTATGTATTTACTTCTATGCAAAGAGTCAAAGTTTTCCTTCTATTCCTTTTATTTTTCTCTTTTGGCAAGCATCATGTGGTAAGGAAAGATCTAGGCACATATGTCCAGTTGAATATAGATAGCATGAGTTATTATTGTTGACATCGCCCTTGATGTGAGTATGTTGGGAGGTGAAATTACAAGCCCCTATCTTTCTATGTGTCCGGATGAAATGTTTTGCTCATGGGTACAAGGTGAGTGTTAGCAATCATAGAAGACTATATGATGGTTGAGTATGTGGACTTGCTTAAAAGGCACCGACACATGATTCTTCCTGGAAAGATGATGAATTGTAGTTGCAAAGTTCACTGAGAACATAGTCTGTTGGTTTCTAATAGAGTTTTTGCTTTATACTTTGATTGTGCGATGAACTGTCACTTATTCATAGGAAGTATATGATGCAAGTTCTATGATAAAAGTCGTATGTTTAAATCTATTGCTGTTATCATAATCAACATGATGCTTCTATGTTCGTATTTTGTTTTTATCGACACCTCTCTCTCAAAGCATGTGGTCAAGTTTTCGATTTCGGTTTTCGCTTGAAGACAAGCGAGGTCTAAGCTTGGGGGAGTTGATACGCCCATTTTGCATCATGTTTCTTTGCTATTATTTATAATGTTTTTATCCATAATAATTCTTTTTGGAGTAATTCTAATGCCTTCTCTTATAATTTACAAGGAACACACCAAGAGGGAGAATTCTGGCAGCTGGAAATCTGGACCTGGAAAAGCTATGTCAGGCCACGTATTCTGCACAACTCCAAATGAGCTGAAACTTCATGGAGAACTTTTATGAATTATTTGAGGAATATTGGAGCCAATAAAACCAAAGGGGGGCCACCAGATGGGCACAACCCACCTGGGCGCGCACCGGGCCACCTGCCGTGCCCTGGTGGCTTGTGGCCTCCTAGGCCCACCTCCGGTGCCCATCTTTTGGTATATAAGTCATTTTGACCTAGAAAAAATGAGGGAAAGACTTTCGGGACGGAGCTCTCGCCGTCTTGAGGCAGAACTTGGGCAGGAGCACTTTTGCCCTCCGGCGGAGCGATTCTGATGGGGGAACTTCCCTCCTGGAGGGGGAAATCATCGTCATCATCATCACCAACAACTCTCCCATCTTGGGGAGGGCAATCTCCATCAACATCTTCACCAGCACCATCTCATCTCAAACCCTAGTTCATCTCTTGTATTCAATCTTCTACCGGGACTATAGATTGTTGCTAGGGGGTGGCTAGTAGTGTTGGTTACATCTTGTAGTTGATTACTATATGGTTTATTTGGTGGAAGATTATATGTTCAGATCCATTATGCATATTAATACCCCTCTGATCATGAGCATGTTCATTGTTTGTGAGTAGTTACTTTTATTCTTGAGGTCACGGGATAAATCATGTTGCAAGTAATCATGTGAATTTGATATGTGTTCGATATTTTGATGGTATGTATGTTGTGATTACCTTAGTGGTGTCATGTGTACATCGACTACATGACACTTCACCATATTTGGGCCTAGGGGAATGCATTATGTAGTAGTAAATATATGGTGGGTTGCGAGAGTGTCAGAAACTTAAACCCAGTTTATGCACTACTCCGTAAGGGACCGATTGGATCCTAGAGTTTAATGCTATGGTTAGAATTGATTCTTAACACTTTTCTCGTAGTTTTGGATGCTTGCGGGAGGGTTAATCATAAGTAGGAGGTTTGTTCAAGTAAGAACAACACCTATGCACCGGTCCACCCACATATCAAATTATCAAAGTAGCAAACGCAAATCAAACAAACATGATGAAAGTGACTAGATGAAATTCCCGTGTATTCTCAAGAACGCTTTGCTCATTATAAGAGACCGTTTTGGCCTGTCCTTAGCCTCAAAATGATTGGGCTACCTTGCTGCATACTTGTTACAATTACCGTTACTTGCTCGTTACAAATTACCTTGCTATCAAACTACTCGCTACTTACAATTTCAGCACTTGCAGACATTACCTTACTGAAAACTGCTTGTCATTTCCTTCTGCTCCTCGTTGCGTTCGACAATCTTACTTATCGAAAAGAGCTAGAATTGATCCCCTATACTTGTGGGTCATCAGTAACCAACCGGGAATAAAGGCCCCCGGACCCCCGGCACGGGCTCGTGCCACGTGGTGGGCCTTTGGTCCCGGTTCGTGACGAACAGGAACTAAAGGGGGGGCTTTAGTCCCCACCCTTTAGTGCCAATTGTAGAACCGGCACTAAAGATCCTTACGAACCGGGACCAAAGCCTGATTCTGCACTAGTGCTACTAGCTATCGACCCGTAGGTCCGTGGTAAACTACCCACGCTTCATTGGTAAGGCAATAGAGTTGATGTAGATGCCCTCCATGATCGAATCCCCCTCCGTCAGGATGCCGAAAAAGTCCCCAAGATGGGATCTCGTGGAAACAGAGGCTTGCGGCAGCGGAAAAGTATTCTGGTGGACGGTTCTGTTGGTTTGGTAATATTTCTTAATTTATAGGCCAAAGATTAGGGTTAGAGGAGTGCCGAGGGGCCCACAAGCCAGGGGCGCCCCCCTAGGGCACGCCTTGAAGGCTTGTGGAGCCCTCGGGACTCTTCTGCCTTCCTCTCCAAGTTCTACGTGTGTCTTCTAGTACAAGAAAAATCATCATAAAGTTTTATTCTGTTTTGACTCTGTTTGATATTCCTTTTCTGTAAAACTAAAAAACAAGGAAAAATAGAAACTGGCACTGGGCTCTGGGCTAATAACTTAGTCCCAAAAATAATATAAAATAGCATAATAATGCGTATAAAACATCCAAAATAGGTAATATAATAGCATGGAACAATAAAAAATTATAGATACGTTGGAGACGTATCAAGCATCACCAAGCTTAATTCCTAGTCGTCCTCGAGTAGGTAGATGATAAAAACATAATTTTTATGTGGAATGCTACCTAACATATTTATCCATGTAAGTTTCTTTATTGTGGAATGGATATTCAGATCCATAAGATTCAAAACAAAAGTTTAATATTGACATAAAAACAATAATACTTCAAGCATACTAATAAAGCAATCATGTCTTCTCAAAATAACATGGCCAAAGAAAGTTATCCCGACAAAATCATATAGTCTGGCTATGCTCCATCTTCATCACACAAAGTATTTCATCATGTACAACCCCGATGACAAGCCAAGAAATTCTATCATACTTTTGGTGTTCTCAAACTTTTTCAACTTTTATGCAATACATGAGCGTGAGCCACGGATATAGCACTATAGATAGAATAGAATATGGTGGCTGTGGAGAAGACAAAAAAGAAGGAGATAGTCTCACATCAACTAGGCGTATTAACGGGCTATGGAGATGCCCATCAATAGATATCAACGTGAGTTAGTAGGGATTGCCATGCAACGGATGCTCTATAGCTATAAGTGTATGGAAGCTCAAAAAGAAACTAAGTGGGTGTGCATCCAAATCTCTTGCTCACGAAGACCTAGGGCAATCTGAGGAACCCCGCCATTGGAATATACAAGCCAAGTCCTATAATAAAAATTCCCACAAGTATATGAAAGTGAAAACATAGGAGACACTCTATCGTGAAGATGGTGGTGCTACTTTGAAGTACAGGTGTGGAGAAAGGATAGTAACATTCTCCCTTCTCTCTTTTCTCTCATTTTTTTGTTTGGGCTTCTTTGGCCTCTTTTTTTGTGCTCTTCTTTGTCCTCTTTTATTTTCTATAAATTATAGACTCATACGAACTTGTGAGGGAATCATAGCTTCCATCATCCTTTCCTCACATGAGACAATGCTCTAATAATGATGATCATCACACTTTTATTACTGTCAACTCGATACTAGAACAAAATATGACTCTATATGAATGCCTCCGGCAGTGTACCGGGATGTGCAATGATCAAGGGTGACATGTATAAAAAATATGAACGGTGTCCTTGCCACAAATACTACGCCAACTACATGATCATGCAAAGCAATATGACAATGATGGTGCGTGTCATAATAAAACGAAACGGTGGAAGTTGCATGGCAATATCACTACTAGAAAGACGACAATAGCTAATATGGACATTAATGGCGCACCATGTATGTGGTGCGCCACTGCTATATAGCAGTGGCGCACCAGATATAGGTACGCCATTATTGGCCACATTACTAATGGCGCACCTGGTGTGTGGTGCGCCATTACTAAGTTGACATAGTAATGGCGCACCTTCACAAAGTGCGCCATTACTATGTGTATGACTGGGTCAAACCTTGGTCAAACTTAGTAATGGCGCACTTTGCATAGGTGCGCCATTACTATGTCAAACTTAGTAATGGCGCACCTATACAAAGTGCGCCATTACTAACTTTGACCAAGGTTTGACCAAGTCATACACATAGTAAGGGCGCACTTTGTGAAGGTGCGCCATTACTAACTTTCTAGGTGGCAGAAAATTTCACCAAATGCACCCCCCCTCTGGACCGCATTTTCAGTTAAAAAAATAAAAGAAAATGATGGAAATGTCAAAAAAATAAAAGAAAATAAGTTTCCGATGTGATATGTGGTCTAGTTGTTGGGAAAATTTACAAATATGAATTTCGACTTTATTTGCAAAATCTCTCCGGAATTTAGTAAAATGGGCATAACTTTTGAATATGAACTCGGATTAAAAAGTTTTTTAATGAAAAATCATCTACTCGAAAATCTACATCCGAATTCAAGTGGAGGAACCCCGTTGAAGTTTTTTAGAATCCCCAAAAACCTAACATAATAAAAGATACGGGGCTTTTAAGATCTGGAGGGGGAAAATGAAAAAAATTCAAACTTAGTAATGGCGCACCATTTGCTAGGTGCGCCACTAGTAATAGAAAAAAAATTGGTTTCGATTTTTTTTGGAAAAAATGTTCAAAATATGATACGTAATATGACCGGGAAGTTTGAAATATTTTTTCAAAATTTCATCACACTCATGAACATGAACAAAGTCCTAGAGATCAACAAGGTTTAATAGGATTGATATGATAGATATATCAACAAGTGCCTGTTAAGTGAGTTGGTGCTGGGGTTGGATAGTACTGCGAAGTTAAGCGTGCTCGGACTGGAGTAGTGTGAGGATGGGTGACCTTTCGACAAGTTTGACCACGGAGTGCGTTTGACTTGAGATTAAGCATATTGACCCGAGATTAAGCCATAGTGACTCGAGATTAGGAAAAAAACAAAAAAAATTGGAATTTTTTTTTGAAAAAATATTTTCTGAATTTTTTTTGAAAAAAATTGTTAGTAATGGCGCACTTCTATGTGGTGCGCCATTACTAAGTCAGATAGTGATGGCGCACTATTGGACATAGTAATGGCGCACTATGTGGTGCGCCACTATTATCTAGGATACTAATGGCGCACCAGAGGTGCGCCATTACTATTTGTTACTAGTGGCGTGTTAATAGTGGCGCACCTATAGTGCATCATTAATAGCAAAAACTGGTGCGCCACTAACAACCTTTTTTCTAGTAGTGTATTTCTCAGAATGGCTATGGAAATGCCATAATAGGTAGGAATGGTGACTGTTTTGAGGAAGGTAATCGTGGGTTTAATGCACCGACGAAATTTTTGCGGTACTAGCAAGGCTAGCAATGGTGGAAGGGTGAGAGTGCTTATAATCCATGGACTCAACATTAGTCACAAATAACTCACATACTTATTGTAAAAATCTATTAGCCATCGAAACAAAGTACTACACTCATGCTCATCAGAGGTTAGATTGGTAGGAAAATACCATCGCTCGTACCCGACCGCCACTCATAAGGAAGACAATCAAAAAATAAATCATGCTCCGACTTCATCATGTAACGGTTCACCATACATGCATGTTGCAGGAGTCACAAACTTTAACACAAGTATTTCTATCAATCCACAATTACTCACTAGCATGACTCTAAGATCACCATCTTTATATCTCAAAACAATCATAAGGAATCAAACTTCACATAGTATTCAACGCACTTTATATGAAAGTTTTTATTATATCCATCTTGGATGCCCATCATATTAGGAGTAAATTCATAAGCTAAGCAAATTACGACGTTTAGGGACTCTCAAAATAATATAATTCAAGCATGGGATTTAAAAAATTTCTATAAAATAAAGCCACCACCGTGCTCTAAAAAGATATAAGTGAAGCACTAGAGCAGATTGCCTAGCTCAAAAAATATAAGTGAAGCACATATACTATTGTAATAAATTTCTTATTCATGCGTGACTCTCCCAAAAGGTGTGTACAGCAAGGATGATTTTGGAAAACTAAAAAGCAAAGACTCATATCATAGAAGAGGCTCCAAGCAAAACACATATCATGTGGTGAATAAAAATATAGCCTCAAGTAAATTTACCGATAGACGAAGACAAAAGAGGGGATGCCATCCGGGGCATCCTGTAGGATCGAATGTATGTCTAGAGGGGGGTGATTAGACTACTTGACCAAATAAAAATCCAGCCTTTTCCCAATTTTAGTTCTTGGCAGATTTTAGCAACTTAGCACATGTCAAGTAATCAACCTACACATGCAATACTAAGCGTATAGCAGCGGAATGTAAAACAATTGCATATCTAGGTAAAAGGGGGGAGTTTGAGGGAGCAAACGCAATAATGACACGGAGATTTTTTATCCGTGGTTTCGATAGGTGGTGCTATCGTGCATCCACGTTGATGGAGACTTCAACCTACGAAGGGTAACGGTTGCACGAGTCCACGGAGGGCTCCACCCATGAAGGGTCCACGAAGAAGCAACCTTGTCTATTCCACCATGGCCGTCGCCCACGAAGGACTTGCCTCACTAGGGTAGATCTTCACGAAGTAGGCGATCTCCTTGCCCTTACAAACTCCTTGGTTCAACTCCACAATCTTGACGGAGGCTCCCAAGTGACACCTAGCCAATCTAGGAGACACCACTCTCCAAGAAGTAACAAATGGTGTGTTGATGATGAACTCCTTGCTCTTATGCTTCAAATGATAGTCTCCCCAACACTCAACTCTCTCTCACAGGATTTGGATTTGGTGGAAAGAAGATTTGAGTGGAAAGCAACTTGGAGAAGGCTAGAGATCAAGATTTATATGGTTGGAATGGAATATCTTGACCTCAACACAAGTGTAGGTGGTTCTCTCATAGAAAATATGTGTTCGAAGTGTAGGCATGTTCTGGTGGCTCTCTCCACGAATGAAGAGTGGGTGGCGGGGTATATATAGCCTCCACACAAAATCTAACCATTACACACAAATCACCAACCTCGGTGGGACCGATTCAGAGAACTCGGTCAGACCGATTTGGTTCATAATGTGACCGTTAGGTATTTTGGTGGTACCGACATGTCCACTCGGTGGGACCGATATCATTAGGGTTAGGGCATAACGTAATCTCGGTGAGACCGATTACACAAACTCGGTGAGACTGATATTGGTAATAGACTAATAGAGAGTTGGTCAGGAAAACTCGGTGGGACCGATTCGCTCATCTTGGTTGGACCGAAACATTACGAAAAGGAAATAGAGTGTTTGCATTGCAATCTCGGTGGGACCGATCGCTCATCTCGGTTTGACCGAAACGTTACGAAGGGAAACCGAGAGATTACAATCCCATCTCGGCCAGACCGAGGTCCCTATCAGTGTGACCGAACAGGCTAGGGTTTCTGGCAGTGGCTATGTCAACTGAACTAGGTGGCTCCGGATATGAAATTTCGGTGGGGCCGAGTTGGACTTTTTGGTTTGGGACATATGTGGATGTGAGAAAGTAGTGGAGGGTTTTGGAGCAAATCACTAAGCACTTTGAGCAAGAACCTCATTAAGCAACACCTCATCCCTTCTTAATAGTATTGGCTTTTCCTATAGACTCAATGTGATCTTGGATCACTAAAATAGAAAATGTAGAGTCTTGTGCTTTGAGCTTGAGCCAATCTTTTGTCATTAGCATTTTGAAGGGTCCACTTTCTAATCCATGCCCTGCCAATCATTGAGCTTTCCTGAAATATTTATCTTGGAATAGCATTAGCTCAATGAGCTATATGTTGTTAGGAATTACCAAAACCACCCAGGGATAGTTGCACTTTCACATACCCAAGCTTATATGCTTGGTTGTCCTTTAATAATACCTTGTGGTGCCTTCGGCATACCCAAGCTTAGGCTCTTGGCACTCCTTATTCCATTGTCCATCAAATCTTTACCCAGAACTTGATAACTTCACAACACAAAACTCAACAAGAAAACTCATGAGATCCATTAGTATAAGAAAATAAGTCACCACTTTTTGGTACTCTTGTGAACTCATCTTTATTTATATTAGTGTAATATCTATTTTATTCCAACTTCTCCATGGTTCATATCCCCTGATACTACCCATAGATTCATCAAAATAAGCAAACAACACATAGAAAACAGAATCTGTTAAAAATAGAATAGTCTATAGTAATCTGAAAACTTTGTATACTTCTGTAAATCCAAAAATTCTAAAAAATTAGTACAACAGAGGCAATTTGTATATCAATCTTGTGCAAAAAATTCAGAGTTTTTCCATGCTTCAGGGATTTTAGCAATTCTGGCAAGCGCAAAAGTTTCCGTTTTTCAGCAAGATCAAATCAACTATGAGCATAGATCATCCCAAAGGTCTCGCTTGGCTCAAACACTAACTGAAACACCAGAACACAATTATTACAGAGGTAATAATGTGTACTTATTGCAAAACAGAACCAAAAACCAAAAACATAAAAATAAAATTGGGTTGCCTCCCAACAAGCACTATTGTTTAATGCCCTAGCTAGGCATAAAACACAGATCTAGGTATTGTCATAATAGTAAGGGAGATCATCCATGCTCATCTCATACTCCCTTCTTTCAGGGGCAAGTTTTCTTTGTGGTAACCAATAGTAATCAAAAGGGCTAAATTTAATAGGATAAGGATCCCTAAGATCAAATTTGGGAGTAATAGGTTCCTCCTTCGCTGCCCTATAATTTATAATCAACTCATCATTATAAGTGTTCCTTTGGTGGAATGTCCTAAGCCTATCTCTTCACACGAAAAAAGCCCGCCAACTGGTCCACCACGGCCTGCATACGACTAGAAACCCAACATCTAGTTGGGCCAGGATGCAGGCCCACAAGGCCCAGTAGGCCCCACAGGGCAGTGCAGGTGTGGTAGGCCCAGAAGGCCTGCTTTAGAGAGGAGCTCAAAGGAGCAGCCGCGGCAGGGCTTATAAACTAGTGCGGCTGGCCTTCGCTGGGCGAGGTGGGACTAAACATCCACCATGCCCCTCGCCTGTTTGCACACAACCTTTAGTCATGGTTGGTGGCTCCAACAGCAACTAAAGGCCCCTCTTTAGTCCCGGTTGGAGCCACCAACTGCGACTAAATGCCAATGCTTCCCGCTGCTTCGGCTGGCCAAAAGTGACCTGTACTCCCGGTTGATGGCTCCAACCGGGACTAAAGGCCTCCACATATATATACAACACTTCAATTTTTTTCAGTTTCTCTGCTTCTTCAACCACTACAGAGGACATCTCGCTATGCCGCCAGGCCGGCCCGACGCCGTCTTGCCTCCCCTAACGCCGGAGCTCGTCGCCACCCCCGACACCACCCACCTGCGCCTTCTCGCGCCGATCCCCGACGCTGGACGCGCCCTCCTCCCTGAGCCGATACGCCGCCCGCGCCCGCTCCTCCCCGAACTCCTCGCCGCCCGCGCCGCGTTCCCCGCCGCCGTGGCTGCCCCCGACTGGCCTCGCCGTCGCCGTCGCCCCGCTGTCCTCCTCTCCCCCTCTCCCCTGCCCCCTACCGCCATGGCCGCCCCTCCCCGAGCCCACACACACACACACACATTTTCTTAAGTTAATGATATATATATATATATTTGTATGTTTAATTAGTGTATATGTATAACAATTTTGACATTTTTCAAAAGAATTTTGACAAATTTTTCACTAGATGTTTAGATGTATAGAAAAAACTTGAGGATTTTGGACATTTGAGGAATTAATTGGTATATTAGTATACATATATGTATAGAAATTAATTAGTTTAGATGTTTTAGGTGATTATTTTTTCACTAGTATATATGTATGTATGTATGAATGCATGTTAGATGGATATAATTAGTATTGAATTTTTTATATAATGTTGTTTTTCTGTATTTTAATGGATGTATAGAAGTATGCTTAATTAGTGTTTCTTTTTCTGTTTTTTAATTTTATATAATGTTGTATATCATAGTATAGGAAAAATTTGCATATAAAAAGTTGCATAGGAAAAAGTTGACCATACACACACACATATATATATATATATATATATTTGTTAGAAGTACTATTATATAGGGTAGTTATAACCTAGGAATGGGACATTATAATTGAAAAGAGGATATTTTGCTCAAAATTTCCTAATAAAATGACATTGCATATATATAGGAATTTTTGTCATAAGAATTTGTTCTCGACGTCAACGATGCCCGGCCCGCATCCTCGACGTCGACTCGTTCGCGACGATGTCCTGCTTTAGAGGCGACATGTCTGGGATTGGGCTCCGTCGGGCTGGCACTGGGAGGTGTTACCTTCAGGGGCGTGCATCTTGGTGAGGAACCTGGCCCTAGGTCCTTTGGTGGCGTTCGCGTGGGCCACTTTTTGTGTAGAGGCAGCCGGCCCCGCCGCAGGTGGTACGTCATCGTGTCAGGTAGGAGGACAAGAACGTCCGTCGCTACATGGATGCGTTGGACGTTAGGTTCTCCAATACCTGGCAGGTTCTTCAGGATCTCACCCAAGCTATGATCCTACGATCATTCCTTCTCTTTGGGTGTCCACCACCCGCGCCTTAGGAACAGCGACTGAACTAGATTCTTCGATAATATTTGATCTATATTAGCTAGTGATGTATTCAAGATAATATTCGAGACGATGTATTCAAGATTATATTATTCAATAATATTTGAGAAGATGTATTCGAGATTATATTCGATGATGCATATTAATTATCTGGAGTATTCGAGATGCATATTATCTACTATGATTCAGTGTTTCCTTATTGATTGCATGCATGCATTCTAATTTGAATACTAAATTGTTTTATCTTTCTTGTGGATTAGTTAAATAAAAGCTATGGACTATACCGGCAAAGAAGGAGAAGAGACTATGTTCGACATCATACGCTCCCCGAGTCCAGATGGGAATGAAGAAGATGACGGCTCGCAATATCTGAACAATACCGGTGAGGGTATGATATTTGATGAAGACGGACGAATAGATGAAGTCCAGAACAATGATGATGAAGTAAATGTTGTTCTTCAAATCACAAAGACCGGTGAGGTGTATTTATATAAGCAGGCATCTAGTGATCATCACATGTTTTAATTGATTTATATATATATATATATATATATTAAAGAATCAAACTTTCTTCTTCTTGCCCTCCGGATCGAGCAAATCTTCTACAAGTAGCAGGAAAGTTCGGGGCCTAGCCAAAAAGTTCAAGGATGGCGTAAAGTACAACATCGATGCGAACCTAAGAAGAATGCGAACAAGTTCATTCGTCAATGCTGAGTTATTGTCTGGGACCAAATCTCGATCTCCATTCAAGAATGGAAAAAAGCAACAAAGGAAGATCGAGATGTTACTTTTGTCGACCCAAGAGCAAAAGGTTTGCTTTGGGAATCTCTATTGTCACATTTCACCCTACTAGATCATTTGACAGATGCAGATCTGGAGGAAGTCAAGATCTCTGCTCTTAAGAAGATGGCGATAGCATTCAACAACCACAAGAAAAATATATAGGACGCAAATGTCAATGCAGGAAAGAAGACCACCGAATTCAAGGGAACACTGGAGAAGGTAAGAGATCACTGGGACACTTTCATGAAATTCAGGAAATCGGAAGTAGCTCAGGAACAGTCTAGAAAAAACAAGATTATTGCCACGAAAAAGCAGTGGCATCATAATCTATGACGTTTTCCTTGTAGTTCATCGAGCTTGGCTGTGAGATTAGCGAGTAGGCAGACTGGGGAGGACGAGTTCTTCGCACGCACCCAAGAGTTCGAACCTCTCAAGGGTTTGCGGAACCCGAAATCTGACATTTGGCGTGCCAGGTAGGGGTGTGTCGGAGACTCTCCTCTGCCGGTCGATCCGCCACCGCTCCACCGCTTCCATGGCTGACGCTCGTCGGGCTTGTGCTGAGCGTTGGGCCGTCCTCACCGCCCGCGTGGCTCAGATAGCGCCTGCGGGTGACGGCTGCCCTTGCCATCCCCCGTCTCTAGTGGCGAACACCGCCACCGGCCCCACGGGGCACGAGCAGAAAGCTTCGTCGCCGCACCCTTCTGTGCTGCGGGATGGACACACCACCACCCCGTCGCTGACCCTGGCTGGTTCGTCGTCTCATGCTCGTCGTGGGCCGGCGAACGTGTAGGCTGCGTTGCTCATGGCGTGCGAGCTCCTGCGCTACTGCCCCGTCGACGACCTCTACGAAGACTGGATGGACTGCATCACCGAGCTTGTTAGCGCCGTCGGGGACTCTCCAGCACCATCTCATTCGCTACCTCACCCTCCGCCTGCCGCGGGTGACGTAACCCACGGAGCACCTCCTCCACCTCCACGTCAAGACATCACCCTCAGGCCGAAGCGCGAGACCCAGTGGCGTGACCCACCGTGGAGGGCGCCGGCGCGTGAAGAGGAAAGCTGCTAGGTGGTGCAACGGCCGCAAGAAGATGCTTGTGCACTCCCAGTACCGCCATGTCAAGACCGTGCACCGCCTGCGGCGGTGGCGCGCGTTTGCCAAGATCAGGCTCCACCTCCACGACGGGCACCCGTGACCACAACGGGTTGCCGCGCCTTCACTCCGGAGCTACGCAGCGTCGTCTGACCAGGGAAGTTCAAGCCCGACCTGCCTCCACGCTACAACAGCACCCCCGACCCTGCCGAGTTCCTACAGCTCTACGAGTTGAGCATTGAGGCGGCCAACGGCGACGAGAAGGTTATGGCGAACTGGTATCCCATGGCCCCCAAGGATGGTGCACACTCGTGGCTCCTGAACCTGCCTCCGGCATCGATCTCCTCCTAGGGCGAAATGTGAGAGCGTTTCATCGCCAACTTCCAGGGCACTCGGGACCGCCCACCGGCTGCGGGTGACCTGTGGCGCATCAAGCAATAGCCAGGAGAGACCTTGCATAAGTATATCCGACGCTTCAATAGTGTTTGCCTCAAGATCCCCAAGGTATCGGATGAGGCCATCATCTCGATGTTCAATGATGGCGTCCGCGACGTCAAGATGAAGGGGGAGCTCGCCAAACACGAGGACCTATGCATGGCTCTAGAGATGTTCAACATGGCAACCAAGTGTGCGAGTGCTGAGGAAGGTCGCCTCTCCCTCCTGGAGCTCCCGGGGGGTGACCCAGAAGACAAGAAGGCCAAAGCCAAGGACGTGAAGCGCAAGGGACTGGCCGTGCTCGCGGCTGAACCAAAAATGAAGCGCAGCTGCGACCACCCAGAGTCATCCAAGGGCAGCCGCCCGTTCTGTGTCTTACACAACGTGCGCAACCACAACACCAACGACTGCCAGGAGCTTAAGGCCATCCACAATGGGTGCCTCGGTCGTCGCCCCGAGCGCAGCGATCGAGGCTATGGCCGCGGAGGAGGCCGAGGTGGAGGACGCTGGGACGGCCGCGACCCCCACCAGGAGTGGCGTGATCAGCCTCGTTAGGACCGCTCACAGGGCCATCCTCGCGAGGGCCCCTGGAGGGACCAGCCTCATGAGGACCGTCCTTAGGGCAATGTTGGCCTTCCTCCACTGCCGCCACCACCAAGAAGGAATGACGACCACCACCAGGACGAGGGAACTCGGGGCTTCCAGGAGCCTCGTGCCATCGCCTGCAACCTGGGCGGTGCTCAGGCCCCTGCCTCTCATCGCATCTTCAAGCAGTTTGCCTGTGAGGTGAACGCGGCCCTACCCGAGCTCGAGGCAATGCGTCCACACAGGTGGTCCAAGTGCACCATCACCTTCAGCTCAGCCGACCAGCTCAATTGCGCGGCAACAGCCGATGCTCTCCCGATGCTCTACTCGCCTACCATCAACAACGTGCTCGTCATCGAGACTCTCATCGATGGCGGTGCGGGGCTTAATGTTCTCTCCGTCGAGACGTTCGACTGACTCCAGGTGCCCTATGACCAGCTACATGTCGGATTTCGGGTTCCGCAAACCCTTGAGACGTTCAAACTCTGGGGTGCGTGTGTAGAACTCGTCCTCCCCAGTCTGCCTACTCGCTAATCTCGTAGCCTGGCTCGACGAACTATAAGGAAAGGGGACATATCAGTTTACCCAGGTTCGGGCCACCTTGCCGTGTAAAACCCTACTCCTGCTTTGTGGTCGATTGGCCTCGAAGGGCTGAGGATGAACTAGTACAGTATGAGAACAACCTCAGGAGGAGGAGTGTTCTTGGGCTTGAGTGAGCTGGTCAGTGTGAGGATGGAATGGCTCCGACCCGTCCCCGTCGATGGTGGTGGCAAAGTCCTATTTATAGTGTCCTTGGTCTTCTTCCCAAATGAAAGGCGTGAATGGATCCCACAATGACCAAATTCGAAGGGAGACAACTAGTGCATGTTATCCTGCCAAAATTAGTTTTCGACTGCAAAAAGCCTCTGGTCGTGACACCGTGATGGGCTCGGCGATGACCTCTGTCCTGCCGTCCTGGATGTCTTGGTCTTGTTGCATGGGAATGGAAACCTTTGGCTGATTCCTCGGGACTCCGCGCCTGCGCTTGCCTCCTTAGCACCAAAGAGGAAACCGGTACACTGCGCCCGCTGCCGCCCACCTGGCCTTGGTTGTCATGGCTCACATCATCCAGGCCTCATGACGTGAGGTTTGCATAGAAATATCCACTCCTCAGGAGCCAGCCTGAGGAGGCCGCTACTGCCGAAGGTCTTGGTGTCATCCGCCTCGCGAGGCTTGGCCCCTCGCGAGGGTCTTGAGTTGTTGTTGATGATGCTAGGCCATACCAGGCCGTCGATGGAGCCACGCCATGGGCCACAGGCAGGCAAGTCTGGGTACCCCTGTTCCTAGAACGCCGGCAGTAGCCCCTGGGCCCAAGGCGCACTCGAACTTGGCTTCTAGGCTAAGCCAAGGGGCAAGTGTGGAGCGCCGCAGGCCCTAACCATCTGCGGCCTCAGTCGTCGCGGCGTGATTGATGGGACGTGGGCGTCTCCGCTTCCCCACCCTGCCTCGGCAACCGTTTGACTTGACGAGACTCTGCTGCATGCAGAGAAAACCATCATTCCGTGGGATCGTGGAGGCCGGCGGTTGGCCTCCCTCCGGCTATAAATGAGGGGAGGGGCGGAGCCCCCCTCGCCCATCTCCATCGTCTCGCTGCCCGCTCTTTCTCCTTCCTCTTCTTCATGTCGCCGTCTTGCCGCAGCATCCATGGCAACGACCAGGAGATTCTCTGCGACGGAGAAGGGAAACACCCCTCGGGAGGAGCCGGTGCCACTCCAGCCAAAGAAGGGGTTTGGCCGCCCTTACGATGCCGACAAAAGGTAAGAGATGACACGGCCTTGGTACGAGCGGCCTCCCCCTGGCTTCCCGCTCCCTCGTTACACTCGCGCGCAGGGCTCCGGACAGAGCGGTAATGCCAGTGCCGAGTGGGCCGGGGTTACGGTGGACAGACCGTGGCGGCGCGGCAAGCAGGCCCGTAGACCCATGCCGAGGGGACCTCATGCAAGTTCGTGGTGTGGGTGGCAATGCTGCGACGCACGTGGATCTGGCTCCCAAGGTTCTTCGCCGAGGAGATGCCACCGAGGGGGCCACTTGAGCTATGGCTGTAGCATGCCGGGTGCTGCAGCCTATCCACGGGGGAGGAAGTCATGGTCGTTCCCCTGGGCGACATCTCATGTCCCGAGAATGGGGTGGGGTCACCCGCGCCTGCCGTCCAGAGGGGGCCCTCGTGGATTTAGGGTTCTGCAAACCCTTGAGAGGTTCGAACTCTGGGGTTCATGTGAAGAACTCGTCCTCCCCAGTTTGCCTACTCGCTAATCTCTAAGCCTGGCTCGACGAATTGTAAGGAAAGGGGACACAACAGTTTACCTAGGTTCGGGCCACCTTGCGGTGTAAAACCCTACTCCTGCTTTGTAGTGGATTGGCCTCGAGGGGCTGAGGATGAACTAGTACAGTATGAGAACAACCTCAGTACAAGGAGTGTTCTTGGGCTGGAGTGAGCTGGTCAGTGTGAGGATGGAACGAATCTGATCCGGTCCTCTCTATGGTAGTGGCTAAGTCCTATTTATGCTGGCCTTGGTCCTCTTCCCAAATGAAAGGCGCGAAGGGATCCCACAACGGCCAAATTCGAAGGGAGACAACTAGTACATGCTAACCTGACCTCTGACACAAAAGTAGTCTTTGCCTGCAAAAGCTTCTGGTCGTGACGCTGTGGTGGGCTCGGCGATGACCTCCATCCCTGCCGTCCTGGCGGTCTTGGTCTTGTTGCACGGGAATGGAAACCTTTGGTTGATTCCTCGGGACACCACGCCTGCGCTTGCGTCCTTACCACTAAAGAGGAAACTGGTACACTGCGCCCACTGGCGTCCGCCTGGCCTTGGTCGTCATGGCTCACGTCATCCGGACCTTGTGAGGTGAGGCTTGCATAGAGATCTCCGCTCCTCAGGAGCCAGCCTGAGGAGGCCACTCCAGCTGAAGGTCTTGGTGTCGTCCGCCTCGCGAGGCTTGGCCCCTCACGAGGGTCTTGAGTAGTTGATGTTGAAGCTGGGTCGTACCAGGCTGTCGATGGAGCCACGCCGTGGGCCGCAGCCAGGCAAGTCTGGGTACCCCTGTTCCCAGAACGTTGACAGTAGCCCCCGGGCCCAAGGCACGCTCAGACTTGGCTTCGAGGCGAAGCCAAAGGGCAAGTGCGGAGCGCCGCGGGCCCTAACCACCTGCAGCCTTGGTCGACGCATGCCGATTGATGGGACATGCGCGTCTCCGCTTCCCCATGCCGCCTAGGCAACCGTTCGACTTCACAAGACTCTGCTGCATGCAGAGAAAAACCATCATTACGTGGGATTGTGGAGGCCGGTGGTTGGCCTCCCTCAGGCTATAAATGAGGGGAGGGGAAGAGCCCCCCTCACTCATCTTCATCTTCTCGCTGCCCGCTCCTTCTTCTTCTGCTTTGTCTCGCCATCTTGCTGCAACATCCATGGCGCCGTGGAGGAGGTTCTCCACCGCCGAGAAGGGGAAGGCCCCCAAGGAAGGGCCAGGTTCGCCGCCGCCCAAGAGAGGCCGCGGCCGCCCTCATAAGTATGCTTTGACCCTGATGGTAGCACCTCGGTGGGGCGGGCACATTTCTTCGGGGGCCGGCGTCACTTTGGGTAGCCGTGGTGGCGCTTCTTCTTGTGGTGGGGGCCGCCAAGGATGGGGCAGCCCCTGCGATGAGGGGAGACGTGCCCTGGTCGCCCAGTTCCCTCGGCCGCGCTTCCACTCGGCGGATGTGCTCCCAGAGTTCGTCATGTGGTCGGAGAGGCCCGCGGGCACCTGGCTCCCGCTCCCGCGCTTCTTTGTGGTGAGCTGCCGACCGCAGGTTGACGGCTGCTGCAGCAGGGCTTCATGAGTTACGGTCAAAGTCACCGCCGCGGGCAGCGTTTCCATGACCCGCGGTTGGCAGGCCTTTGCTCGCGTGCGGGGCCTGAGCGGGAGGTGCACCCTCCACTTCAGGTACGACATTCTTGCGACTCTCTATGTGAGGGTGTTCCAGGAAGACGACCGCCGTACGAGGTGCTGCCCAGAAGACGGCAGCAATGACGACGAACTTGCCCTTGGCGACGGACGCGCCGACGATGGGGGTGAGCTTGCCCTTGGCTACGGTCGCGCCTCCTCCAATAGCGGTGGCTCCTCCTCTAGCGAGAGCACCAACAGTGGTGGCTACGACCAACCACCCCACTGCCGGGCTCGGATCGAAGAGGGCGACGAGCCGTCTCATCGCCGTGCTCCGGTGAAGCGGGAGGAATCCTCGGACTGAGCTCAATCATCGTTGGAGCCTGGCCTCGGGAGCTGCTACAGCCATATGGGCCACTTTTGTTTAACCTTTCCTTTCTCCCGCATTTGAAAAAAAGTAGAGGGCCCCGCTGGGGTGCGTAATGAACCAAGGCACTTGTGCCATTATGCTATGCTTGTTATTTTGATATTGTGCCGAGATACCGATATTCTGATTAGGCGCGGTTAAGATAACTTAGCTTGATATGCTTGCTGTAGTTTCCCGCCTCGCGAGGGTGCGCCTCTCCAGCAACATCTGGCGAAGTTTGCTTCTTAAAGACTTAGGAGCCATCGGGCCTAGGGAGGCATTGTACAACTACAGAATTGTTAGAAAACTTCATAGGGTGTCATGCACTTCCTTGCGCGACCCCAGAATGTGGGTTGGTTGTGGCTGGTGCACCACGTCGCGATGCCCGGACGCACGGACTTGAGAGGGTGCGCGTGACCACGAGCTCATTTGAGAGCATCTCGCGAACAATTAACGACCGAATCTCTAGGGAGACAGGGCTTCGGTGAGGTGTGGTCGCGGGCGAGGGCCAAGTGCACACACCTACCTAACCCCTGCACGCGGGACGCATGAGGAGGAGCGACGGGCAACTGCCACTCTTCCTTAGGAAACCGAATGAAGAAGAGATGAAATTTCAACTTGGGCGAACGAAAGACACGAAAACCCCAAATTCATTAAGAAGTTGCAAACTAGCTACAGAAACCACTAGTACGCGTCGGTTCTATACAAACGGTTTAAACCCCTTTCCGCGATGGCATTTGGAACCTTCGCCAAGTGAGTGTGGGCGATCGGGGATCCTTCCCACAAGACCAGAAATCGTCGGGGTTAGGCCCTCCCAGGACACCAAATGAGCTCGTGTTCGATCGGGCGAGGCATCAAACCCAATCATTTCTGTAGGTATGTACATCCCACATGATGAATCCCAGAAAAACATTTCTGTAGGTATGTACATCCCACAAGGTGAATCCCAGAAAAACATTTCCGTAGGTATGTATATCACACAGAGTCAATCCAAGGAATACGTTTCTGTTCTTATCTACATCCCACACAGTCAATCCAGGGAAAACGTTTCCATTCGTATGTATATCACACACAGTCAATCGAAGGAATGCGTTTTCCGTTCTTATGTACATCCCACATAGTCAATCTAGGGAAAACGTTTCCATTCGTATGTACATCCTTCACAGTTTTATTTGTAGGCTCATGTGTGAAAGATGTAACTATAACACACGCTCTACCTTGGTTAACTGTTTGCTTTTATCAACTACATCACACCCGATTTGATGAATATAACTATGTGGCATTGGGCTATGCATCACAAGCGCTTTTACTGCTAGAACCGTTTGCAAAGTTCCATGACACATTTAGCAGGTTTATTAGTTTACAATTAATAATTCCAGTATTACACAAATTCACATTTCATATCGAACACCTGTTTGCCAATTTCATATCAGGCACATAAATATATTATAACATCACAGTACGATAGCTACATGAAAACAGCATAGTACAACATATAGCTAGTTCAACTTCATAAGAACAATATTAGAACAATATATTCATTTCCCTAATCGGGATCATCCAGGCTCGTCTTATCCACCTCTGCTTTCAGTTCAGTAAGAACCTGTTTTGCACGGGCCAACTGGGAAAGTGCCTCCTCCTTCGCCAACACCATCTTAGCAAAGTTTGATTTAAAAAATCTGAGCTCATTCTCCACCTTCCACTTTTTATCCCGCATCTTCAAATATTCTTCAACGTTGACAACAGTTTCTCTAAGCCTACGTCTGTTCTCTTCCTCATACATGCGGCAGAGCTTCACTAGGCACATCTTCAAAGACTGTGGCCGCTCTTGATCAACCCACTCCAAGTAAGAATACTTCCGTTCATCCTATAATATTCAAAACTAGATCAGTGACAATTGTAGGGGAAATGGGTTTATAGCAACATAGAAAATCACCAATGCTTATTTTGAAAAACTGAAGAAACATGTTAATTATGACATATCTTCTAAAAAAGATCAATGTTTGCTACTGAGACAACAACCAAATTCTGGAACATCAGAAGCTATAATTAACTACAACAAAGCTACAAGTTCTTACTCATGTACAATAAATAACAAATTGAACATTTTATGATGAAGGTAAATATAACTGCAACAGCATAGCGACATTGTTTGGATGACAGCAAATTGATACTAACAGGTGTGTACATGCACAAATTTTGTAACATAGAACTAATAGCACTAAGGCCATGCACTATAGATGCCAAAACTGGGGTAAAGACAACTGTTGGTACATCTCGCAGCGGTGCCCTGCACTGGCGAGCCGATGCAGCAGAAAAAAAATCAGGGACCCAGACTCTGGAGCATGTAGTTGCTCCGATGCCCAGTTCCTTCATGCCATAAAGATTTAGTATTTTACTGCTTGGCTGCTTGGATGTGCGGACCAAAATTGGCTGCACCTGAAGTCATGCCTAATAATTTTCTAATGGCACCACTGATGAGACGGTAATAATTTAAGATACTAGGTACAAACTGTGACATTGTCTTACGATGCGTTTGGTTGAAGGTGTGGTATAAATGGGTTGGGACCGAGACAATGTCTGAATCACATATAACAAATGATTTCTAACAACGAAAGAGGGTCTAACCTTCTTTGCACATGCCAGAAATTTCCTCCCACTGTCCATAGATTCAAACGCAACTAGCTTCACGCATGGAGATTGATGGTGACAACGAGCAGATAGATCTTCAGCCACCCAGCTCCATTTGTTGCCACTGATGGTCCTAGGGACCTACAAGAGGAAGAAATGACTCAAATCGACCGCTGGGTAAAAATCCTTCATTCCAAGTCATAGCCCGAGAGAGAAGAGAGGCATACCCGGGTGGTGAAGGAGTCGTCGCCGGAGGAGGAACCGCTGGAGAGGTCTTTGAAGAAGACCATGGCGACCCCGGCGGTAGGATGCGAGACGGCGAGAGCAAGGAAGCGGCTATAGCTCAGGAAGGAAGGAAGGAAGGAGGAAATAAGGGAAATGTGACTAGTGCTCGGGGAGAAAAGGGATTGGGGAATGGGGGAGGGTGCGGGGGTAGATATTTTGGCGGTAGGCCAAAATTTTCGAAATGTGGAGGGAAACTTTGCACGCGGTGCCACCGGACCATTCACTTTGAACGATTGTGTGCATCGCAAATGGTTCTTCTACTTTATGTGCATGGGATGAGTTTGATAATTCGAATTTTGGTGGAAATTTCCCCGGGTATGTCATTGCATAGTTTAACATCGCTTGCTAATTTGGGCACACATAAGAGCGTATAGCGGACACAGCACACTTACTGAATTGAGCAATTTTAGTAATTAAACAGAGCTAGTTGACCTAAACATTCCTCTAACAAAAGACCAGCATTAAAAACAAAACCTAAGTACGCATAATTTTAACAAATCCGCCACCACGCCGGCATGTGCATAATTTTGGAGTAAAGTGGCAACGGATGGTGTTTTAAATGTACGAGAAATTTTGTAGTACTAATACAAGTGTCATGTCAAATTTTGGAAAATTTTAGGTGTCATTTGACCTTTTCAGACATTTAACTGATTTTCTAGCCATTTAATGACTGTAATTGAAATTTGAACAACATGTACATGCAACAGCTATCCATAACAGTTTAAAAACTCATATTTTGTGTACTTGTGTGTGATTTAATTCCATGTGTAGTAAATTGGAGGGAATTTTCAAACATATTGGTCTAATGGCTATGACACACTTAAGCATGGACTGACATGGCATTTTATTTCCAAAAAATAAAAAAATCAGAAACACATGAAACCTTGGTTGATGTAATGTCATGCCACCAAGATGATGTGGTAAACAATTTGGCATGTTTGACGAAAGTTTGGACACACACCCCTGACAAAACGGAGCAACTCACTAGAAGGCTCATGGTTTCGAGAGGCAACAATGCATGTTTGATGACGAACGGGAGATAGCTTCCTCTTACGGCCTTCAATTTTTTTCTACGTTTAACATGCAGTTGTACAACTGTAATATGAAATTTTGGAAAATTCTAGGGGTCATTTGACCTTTTAAAGACATTTAAGTGATTTTCTAGACATTTAATGACCGTAATTCAAATTTGAACTACATCTACATGCAACGGCTAACCATAACAGTTTGAAAAATCATATTTGTGTACTTGTGTGCGAGTTAATTCCATGTGCAGTAAATTAGAAGGAATTTTCAAACATATTTGTCTCACGACATGGACACATGCATATGTATGCATGGAGTGCCATGGCATTTTAATTCCAAAAAATAAAAAAAAATCAGAAACACATGAAACCTTGGTTGATGTAATGTCATGCCACCAACATGATGTGGTAAAATAATTGGCATGTTTGACGAAAGTTTGGACACACGCCCCTCACAAACAGGAGCAACTCACTAGAAGGCTCGTGGTTCCGAGAGGGAACAATGCATGTTTGATGACGAACGGGAGATAGCTTCGTCTTACGGCCTTCAATTTTTTTCTACGTCTAATGTGCACTACGATAATTGTAATGTGAAATTTTGGAAAATTCTAGGGAGACCTTTTAAAGACATTTAAGTGATTTTCTAGCCATTTAATGAACGTAATTCAAATTTGAACTACATCTACATGCAACGCCTAACCATAATGGTTTGAAAAATCATATTTGTGTACTGGTGTGCACTACAAAAAAAAGACACATCCGTGATATTTTGGGCTGAACGAATTTTTTCTGTCATGCTTATTTCACTTTTATGACGATAATTGTGAGAAACCCAGTATCATCATAGATGTGGTGGGCTCCTACTTTTATGACAAAAAATCATGACAGAAAATGGGCTTTTTGTCCTAGGCGGGCGGGAGACGCAGCTGCATGACATTCTTTGGGCCGTCCATGACGGAAAAAACCGTGGTAGAAGCTAGGGCGAGGAAAATATTGGGGAGTTCCCGGTTACGGTGGGTGCCGAGCGATGCGCGTTTCTCTCGTACACGTACGCACGTGGGTGCGAGGCGTTGGGCTCTAACTGAACCCGAGCGAGGCGTTGGGCTCTAACTGAACGCGGGCGATTGCACTAGCTACGTTACTGAACCAGAGAGATCGATCCCTTGCTGTTAACTGAACCCTTGTGATTCCTTCGTTACTGCTGCTAACTGAAGCCGATCGATGCTGCCTCTTGATGAATAGTAAGCGTTGTTGGGGTTTTGGATGAAGAGTTCCTGGTGCGGGGTTGGATGAACAGGACCCCGTGGTGTTGCTACTGGATGAATAGGACCCCGATCGATCGAGTCAATTGGGGGTGGATGAGCAGGACCCCGTGGAGGGCTGGATGAACAGGACGACCCCGTGGAAGGCTGGTTGGACAGTAGCCGGTGGAGGGCTGGATGAACAGTAGCCCATGGAGGGGTGGTTGAACAGGACCCTGTGGAGAGGGCTGGTTGAACAGTAGCCAGTGGAGGAGTGGGCGGTGGAGGCTGGATGAACAGGAGCCCATGGATGAACAGTCGCAGGTGCAGGTTGGAGGAGGTCGACTATGGATGAACAGTAGCCCGTGGATGCTGGAGGAGGTTGACGGTGGAGATGAACAGTATCCCGTGGAGTCTCGTTTTGCGGTATGCCTGAAAGTGCAACTATCCCTGGGTAGTTTTGGTAATTCCTAACAACATATAGCTCATTGAGCTAATTCTATTTCAAGATAAATATTTCAGGAAAGCTCAATGATTGGCATGGCATGGATTAGAAAGTGGACCCTTCAAAATGCTAAGGACAAAAGATTAGCTCAAGCTCAAAGCACAAGACTCTACATTTTCTATTTTAGTGATCCAAGATCACATTGAGTCTATAGGAAAAGCCAATACTATTAAGAAGGGATGAGGTGCTGCTTAATGAGGTTCTTGCTCAAAATGCTTAGTGATATGCTCCAAAACCCTCCACTACTTTCTCATATCCACATATGTCCCAAACCAAATATCCAACTCGGCCCCACCGATTCTTTCTATCCGGAGCCATCGAGTTCAGTCGACATAGCCATTGCCAGAAACCCTAGTCTTTTCGGTCTCGCCGATAGGGATCTCAGTCTCACCGAGATGGGATTGTAATCTCTCTGTTTCCCTTCGTAACATTTTGGTCAAACCGAGATGAGCGATTGGTCCCACCGAAATTGCAATGCAAACACTCTGTTTCCTTTTCCTAAAGTTCTAGTCCAATCGAGATGAGCGAATCGGTCCCACGGAGTTTGCCTGACCAACTGTCTATTTGACTATTACCAAAATCGGACTCACCGAGTTTGTGTAATCGGTCTCGCCGAGATTACGTTATGCCCTAACCCTAATGAAATCGGTCCCACCGAGTTGACATGTTGGTCCCACCGAAATGCCTAACGGTCACATTATGAACCAAATCGGTCTGACCGAGTTCTCTGAATCGATCCCACCGAGTTTGGTGATTTGTGTGTAACGGTTAGATTTTGTGGGGAGGCTATATATATCCCTCCACCCACTCTTCATTCATGGAGAGAGCCATCAGAGCATGCCTACACTTCCAATACATATTTCCTCAGAGAGAACCACCTACACTTGTGTTGAGGTCAAGATATTCCATTCCAACCACATAAATCTTGATCTCTAGCCTTCCCCAAGTTGCTTTCCACTCAAATCTTCTTTCTACCAAATCCAATCCTATGAGAGAGAGTTGAGTGTTGGGGAGACTATCACTTGAAGCACAAGAGCAAGGAGTTCATCATCAACACGCCATTTGTTACTTCTTGGAGAGTGGTGTGTCCTAGATTGGCTAGGTGTCACTTGGGAGCCTCCGTCAAGATTGTGGAGTTGAACCAAGGAGTTTGTAAGGGCAAGGAGATCGCCTACTTCGTGAAGATCTACCCTAGTGAGGCAAGTCCTTCGTGGGCGACGGCCATGGTGGGATAGACAAGGTTGCTTCTTCGTGGACCCTTCGTGGGTGGAGCCCTCCGTGGACTCGCGCAACCGTTACCCTTCGTGGGTTGAAGTCTCCATCAACGTGGATGTACGATAGCACCACCTATCGGAACCATGGATAAAAAATCTCCGTGTCAACATTGCGTTTGCTCCCTCAATCTCCTCCCTTTACCTTCATATGCAATTGTTTTACATTCCGCTGCTATACTCTTAGAATTGCATGTGTAGGTTGATTGCTTGACTTGTGCTAAGTTGCTAAAATCTGCCAAGAACTAAAATTGGGAAAAGGCTAGATTTTTATTTGGTCAAGTAGTCTAATCACCCCCCTCTAGACATACTTTCGATCCTACAAGTGGTATCAGAGCTTTGGTCTCCATTTGCTTTGATTTCCATAGCTTTTGGTGGTCATAGCCTTGGTTTCACAACCTAGGAGAGTATGGCGTCTAGCGAGGGAAATTACCACCGTAGAGGTCCTTACTTTGATGGTACAAATTTTGCTAGTTGGAAGCATAAGATGAAAATGCATATTCTTGGACATAACCCCGCCGTTTGGGCTATTGTGTGTATTGGCTTGCAAGGTGAATTCTTCGATGGGAAAGAACCTAACCGTGAAGCTACCGCGGAAGAGTTGAAGATGCTACAATACAATGCTCAAGCTTGTGATATTCTCTTCAATGGATTGTGCCCCGAAGAATTCAACAAAATCAGCCGTCTTGAGAATGCAAAGGAAATTTGGGATACTTTGATTGATATGCACGAAGGTACCGACTCCGTCAAGGAATCCAAATTGGATGTGCTTCAAAGTCAACTTGACAAGTTCAAAATGAAGGATGGTGAAGGTGTCGCCGAAATGTACTCTAGGCTTGCTCTCATCACAAATGAGATTGCCGGCTTAGGAAGTGAAGAGATGACCGACAAATTCATCATCAAGAAGATCCTAAGAGCCTTGGATGGAAAATATGATACCGTGTGCACATTGATCCAAATGATGCCCAATTACAAAGATCTCAAGCCAACGGAAGTCATTGGAAGAATTGTTGCTCATGAGATGTCACTCAAGGATAAGGAAGAGCTTCACAACAAGTCAAGTGGTGCTTACAAAGCCTCGTGTGATGCTCCCACATCATCAAGTGAGAAACAAACCTTCAATGAAGAATTGAGCCTAATGGTAAAGAACTTCAACAAGTTCTACAAGAGTAGAAGCAAAGAAAGAAGTTCCAAGTCAAGGTCCTACAATGACAAAAGATCTTCTAGTCGTGAGCGTAATTGCTACAATTGTGGAAGACCCGGACACTACTCCAATGAGTGTACGCCCCCTACAAAAGAAGAGAAGATTCTCCCAAAAGAAGAAGTAGAAGAGAAGAATCACCACCAAGAGAAAGGAGGAGTAGAGATGATCGTTATGAACGAAGACCCTCTCGGAGAAGCAAGGATTCGGAAAGGAAGGAAAAGTCATCAAGGAGCTACACAAAAAGAAGACATCAAGCTCATGTTGGTGAATGGGTATCCGGCTCCGACTCCGACAATCACTCCGAAAGAAGTTATCACTCCGACTCCGAATATACTCAAGATGAAGGTGTTGCCGGTCTAGCACTTGTGTCAACCAACTCCTACGACATATTTGACTCACCAAATGAAGGAATTGGAAGATGCTTCATGGCCAAAGGTCCAAAGGTAACACATCCCGAGTATGTTGATTTCAATAGTGATGAAGATGATTTGCTAGGTGATGATGATTTACTTGTTGACAACTCTAGTGATGAAGACTATGATGAAACGTCAATTAATCATGCTAATCAAGATAAAACGAATGACGATGATAAGAAGGAGATTGAGCGTCTAACTAAAGAACTAAACACTCTTAAGTTAGCTCATGAAACTACCTTGGAAAATCATCGAGAACTTTTAAAGACTCATGATAAGCTACGCTTTGAAAAGCTCAACCTTGAGCAAGAGCATGAGTTTTTAAAGGCAATCAATGATGATCTTCGCAAGAAAAGTTCTTCTTACATTGCCAAGCGTTTACTCTTGTCTACTTACATGCCACAAGTTAAATCTAGCAACAAGAACAAGAAAGATGCTTCATCTAGTAGTAACAACAATCATGCTAAATCCAATGTTGTTGCTTCTAGTAATTCTCTTGATTCCACTAATGATTCTCTTAGCCAAGTTACACTTGAGCAAGAAAATAGCTTATTGAAGGGAATTATAGAGAAAGGTGTTTACAAGAGCCTTGCCGGAAGTAAGCAATTTGAGGAAATTGTACGCAAGCAAGGAAGACACCGGAAGAATCAAGGTGTTGGTTTTGAACGAAAGTTCAATGCCAATGGAGTTGAGTGGGAAGAAGATCAATACCCCAAGACGAAGTTTGTTCCTCAACAAGAGAAGTATGATCCTACTTCTTTCAAAGGGACACAAGCTCAAGATGATCTTCCACCACAAGACCACAAGCAAAAAGGCAAGGACAAGCTTCAAGAGGAAATTGATGCATTTGAAGAAGCACCTAAGGCCTTGGTCAAGTGGGTTCCCAAGACTACATCAAGTTCTACTTCATCAAGTACAACTACAACTCCAAGGATTCCCATCAAGATGGTGTGGATCCAGAAGAAGAAGAACTAGAGAGTTCTTGAGGGTGACTCCGCCAACATACTTCACTCTTATCATTTTGGCGAGGACAAGTGCAAACAACTTCCATATCTTGCACTAGTTCAAGGAGTCACAAACCCTCTTGTTGGTAAGACAAGGGACAAGGTAACCTAATGCTTTCATGGACATCATCTTGTGTATGCATCACTCTATGTCTATGGATATCCTTGTTTGTTCCTTGTGGGACTAACCCGTGTAGGTATTGAAAGTGCAACTCACTCCAAAGGATTGCTCCAAATGATCTACATCAACATTGAGCATCTACATCTTCAACACCTACATGAAGTCATCATCGACAAAACCCAAGGTTAGTTCATCCCTCTTAGGGGGGATATCACATCTAGGGGGAGCTTTACTCTAATCAATTGAGCTAAAGCAACTCTAATGGTGTGAACACAACAATGCTTTATGTAAAAGTGGTAACCCCACTTGTGCTTAAACGATGAGTATGACCTATGATCAAATGTTCTCATTTGACTCCTAAGTCAATATACTCATATATAGATGACCTAGTCATCGCCAAATTGCTTGATAGATGCTAGAGTGTTTGTGCATGCTTTGTCACATATTTCATTTGCCATTTTATTGTGTGAGCATGTTGGTTGCATATTTTACTCATTCGAGGACATCCATTTGTTGTTTTGATTGTTTGGCTCTTTCTCTTTTGCCAAATGGATGGACAAGAATGCCTAAGAACTCCCTCTAGCTATCTATGCTTTTCTCGTCTCAAACTCTATTCATGCTACATCACAAAGTTTGCTCAAGTCAAATTCGAACCACTCTGTGTGAGGAGCACTCGGAGTTCCCGATTCGTCATAGACTTAAACCTCCAAAACCTCTTTGTGCATCTCGGTCTGACCGATTCATCCTTTTCGGTCCTACTGAGTCACTAAGTTGATCTAGGGTTTTCAATCTCGGTGCAACCGATTAGAACTTTTCTGTCACACCAAGTTGCCGTAACTGCTAGCAGTTTTGCATCTCGGTGCCACTGGGTTGTTCCACTCGGTCACACTGACAGGGTTAGGTTATATATACCGATGGGCCAAATTTTGGAAACTTTTCCGAACATCCTCGCCCGTGCGTAACCTGCTCTGCCTCCTCGGGTCTCCGGATCTTCCTCTCGTCGCCAGCGACCTCCCACCGCTGGTCTCCACCGCCGTCGACTGAAATCTCCACTGCCGTTGCCGCCGCAGCAAGTTCGTCGCCGAACTAGGGTACGAACTTGAACTTTGTGCTAATCCTTAACTCCGATTCTTAGCACATTGCTTTGCCATGATTCTTGCCACGATTGAAATCATCCTGTCCAGTGAAAGCATCCCGTCGATTAGTTTTGATTTGAAAATTTAGGGTTAGGTCTCCGCCGAATTCACTCGGACCGACCGAGTTGTAGAAATCGGTCTCACCGATTTGGCTTAGGCCAGAGCACGCGCGTTTTCGGTCTGACCGAAAACTGCAAATCGGTGTGACCGAGTTCGATTATCTGTGAAACCCTAGCAGTCTCGGTACCACCGAACTATGACTTGGTCTGACCAAGTTCATCAGTTTAGGTTCCAAAAGCTGCTTCGGTATCACCGAGTTTACAAATTCGTAGATCCGAAATGCTTTCTGTGAAGAACTAAAACTAAGTTTTTAAGTCATCCATTTTGCAAAACTCCTGTACTTTGTGATGCTGATCTACTCTACCTCATCTATAACCTATTCACAGGGTCTGCTGTCAGAGTATTTGCAAAGATGTCCGACCAGAGTGATAGTCAGAACAGGTCTGAGCAACATGTGCAGATGAGTGAGGGTTCAGATCCCTCTAGCAGCTATGAGAAAGGCAGCAGGATCACACCAAGAAATCTACCAAAGGCTGCTACCAGGACAAGGAATAAGAAAACTTCTGACTCTGAGGATGAAGATTATGTGGCTGTTGAAGATGAAGCCACTTCAAAGAAGAAGGTGCTTAAGAAAGAGTATGGCTCAGCTGCTGCAACAAAACCTGGTCTGAAAACAAAGATGCCAGCAAGAAGACAGCACATGTCAAAAGCCAGAACATCAACTGCTGAAGTTCAAAATCAGCTCTTGAAGAAGCTGAAAAGGAAGAAGAGGAAGGAGAGGTAAGAAAACAATGGCCAGAGTATTGGAAGCCCTCAATGATGAGAATTCAGAAGAAGAGAAGAGGAAGAGGATGCTGCACCAGCACCCAAAGCACAAAAGCTTATGGGAGATGCAATCAAATCAGGGGCTGCTCCATCAAAGCCCAAAGCTGCTCCCAAGGCTGCTGCTCCAGCTCCAAAGCCAAAACCCAAGAGAAGCACTAGGAACATACCTGCTGAAGAGAAGAACAAGGCCCCAGTGCCTCAAGCTGCTGAAGAAGAAGATGATGATTCTGTTGTTTGAGGAAGCTGAAGCCCAAGATCCCTGACCACACTGATGCACACCCAGTTGCAGACAAAAATCAGGAAGGATGCAGGATTGAGACTATGGAGACAGTCTGATCCATATGCTATCAGGAGAAGCACTGCTGTGGACTACAGGTTTCACACTAAGGAATAGCAGGACTTCTATGAGACTATTTTGCTTGACAAGAGGCCCATTATGTGTGATATGAGATGGGTTGACTGGGAATTCATCAAGGAGAATGAGGATCACTTCCCTGGCGTGCTTGATAGCTTTAAGGCATGTGGAGTGGATACTTTTGTTGCCCAGAAGCTCACCAAGTGGAATGATGAGCTCATCATGCAGTTTTACTCCACCGCCCACTTCTATCTAGATGGAAGGATAGTATGGATGTCTGAGGGTACTAGGTACCATTCTACAGTTCAGGAATGGGCTAAGCTAATCAATTCTCCTGAGGAACATGAGGATGACTTGGACATTTATGCAGAGAAGAAGAAAGACCACAACACTATGGCCAACATGTACAAAGAGATCCCAGATGCTGCTTTGGATACACATAAGTTTGGATCAGTTCACTATCTGTTGTCTGGTCTGCCAACCATAAACTGGATCTTAAGGCACACACTGCTTCCCAAGTCAGGTGATCATAAAATGATCAGAGGACACTCCATCAACTTGATGCATATATTTGATGTTCCTCAAAAGTTCAAAGTGACAAGTCTGATTGTGGAAACAATCAAGAGGACAGCTGCAGATCAGAAGAGATCTTGTGGGTATGCTCCACAAATTCAGGTGCTCATCAACTCCAAGATGGTCACATGCACATATCTATTGGACAAAGAGCATTTACCCCTCAGGCTAGACTTTGAGGACAACATTGTTGTCATGACTGAGGAAGATCCATCATCAGTGCAAGCACATGAGAAGAGAGAGAAGGCAAGGGCAGAGAAAGCTGCAAGGATGCCAACTGGTGAAGAGGCATCTCAAGTGTTCTTGAAGAGCAAGCAAGATCAGCTTGGATATCTAATCCAATCCACCTTGAGGATTGAGAAGGGCTTGGCCACCCTGACTCAAAACCAGGAGAGCTTGGAGAGGATCATTGAGCATAAATTCTATGATCTTGATGTCAAGGTAACTGAGATTCAGTCATTGGTTGAGCAACTTCAGGAGGAAGTGGGGGAGAAGAAGGGCAAGTCTACTATAGATGCTTTTTACTAGAGTGCCCAGAAGCCAGAGGTCTGCTGCAGTGCCTGTCCCAGACACAAGAGCTACTACATCTGCTCCAGCAGCCACTCCAACAGCTCCAGCTACATCAACAGAAGCTTTCGTCCTTGGAGTCATCTCTACACTACCTCATGAAGACCAAGCTTCAGAGACACATAGCACTATGCATATTTTTAACTTTTTGGTACTTGTTGCCAAAGGGGGAGAAATATGTATAGATCATAGTCTTCGAGAGAGAGAGAGTGTGTTGTTTTGTCTCTCTTTGCATTTTACTTGCTTGAACTTTATTGTGTGTTTTCTTGCTACATTATGTCTTTTGTGAGATACTTTGACGATCATGTGATTGATCATTTGCTACCTTAATGTTTGTTTGGATGATAATATCTTTTATATCTTATATGATCATTCACTTGTTTGGTGATGAGTGCATGCTTTTAACTTCTATCATTTTGAGTGCTCCACCAAGATGTATGTGACATGGAAGAGTAACCCATGATCCTAACACATTGTGCATTTGCATTCCAAAGCAAATTTTAAATAATGCACAAATTTAGGGGGAGCTCTTATTTGTCACATACTTCTCAAAGCGACATGTTTTTCAATCTTATTTATCATTTGTCGAATCTTTGATCTATATGTTGTCATCAATTACCAAAAAGGGGGAGATTGAAAGTGCAACTATCCCTGGGTGGTTTTGGTAATTCTAACAACATATAGCTCATTGAACTAATGCTATTTCAAGATAAATATTTCAGGAAAGCTTCAATGATTGGCATGGCATGGATTAGGAAAGTGGACCCTTCAAAATGCTAAGGACAAAAGATTGGCTCAAGCTCAAAGCCAAGACTCTACATTTTACTTTTAGTGATCCAAGATCACATTGAATCCATAGGAAAAGCCAAAACTATTAAAAGGGGATGAGGTGTTGCTTAATGGCTTGCTTGCTCAAAGTGCTTAGTGACATGCTCCAAAGCCCTCAGCCACTTTCTCATATCCACATATGTCCCAAACCAAATGTCAAACTCGGCCACACCGATTTGATCCATCCAGCGCCACCGAGTTCATTTGACATAGCCACTGCCAGAAACCCTAGTCTTTTCGGTCTCACCGATAGGGATCTCGGTCTCAACGAGATGGGATTGCAAACTCTCTGTTTCCCTTCGCAACGTTTCGGTCTAACCGAGATGAGCGATCGGTCCCACCGAGTCTGCAATGCAAACTCTCTGTTTCCTTTTCGTAACGCTTCGGTCCCACCGAGACGAGCGTATCGGTCCCACCGAGTTTGCCTGACCAACTCTCTGTTTGTCTATTACCAAAATCGGTCCCACCGAGATTGAGTAATCGGTCCAACCAAGATTACGTTATGCCCTAACCCTAATGATATTGGTCCCACCGAGTTGACATGTCGGTCCCACCGAAATCCTAACGGTCACATTTGAACCAAATCGGTCTGACCGAGTTCTCTGAATTCGGTCCCACCGAGTTTGGTGATTTGTGTGTAACGGTTAGATTTTTTGTGGAGGCTATATATACCCCTCCACCCACTCTTCATTCGTGAGAGAGCCATCAGAACATGCCTACACTTCCAATACCATATTTTCTGAGAGAGAACCACCTACACTTGTGTTGAGGTCAAGATATTCCATTCCAACCACATAAATCTTGATCTCTAGCCTTCCCCAAGTTGCTTTCCACTCAAATCTTCTTTCTACCAAATCCAATCCTATGAGAGAGAGTTGAGTGTTGGGGAGACTATCATTTGAAGCACAAGAGCAAGGAGTTCATCATCAACACACCATTTGTTACTTCTTGGAGAGTGGTCTCTCCTAGATTGGCTAGGTGTCACTTGGGAGACTCCGTCAAGATTGTGGAGTTGAACCAAGGAGTTTGTAAGGGCAAGGAGATCGCCTACTTCATGAAGATCTACCCTAGTGAGGCAAGTCCTTCGTGGGCGACGGCCATGGTGGGATAGACAAGGTTGCTTCTTCGTGGACCCTTCGTGGGTGGAGCCCTCCGTGGACTCGCGCAACCGTTACCCTTCTTGGGTTGAAGTCTCCATCAATGTGGATGTACGATAGCACCACCTATCGGAACCACGGATAAAAAATCTCCGTGTCAACATTGCATTTGCTCCCTCAATCTCCTCCCTTTACCTTCATATGCAATTGTTTTACATTCGCTGCTATACTCTTAGAATTGCATGTGTAGGTTGGTTGCTTGACTTGTGCTAAGTTGCTAAAATCTACCAAGAACTAAAATTGGGAAAAGGCTAGATTTTTATTTGGTCAAGTAGTCTAATCACCCCCCTCTAGACATACTTTCGATCCTACAACGCCACACCCCTCCTGATGAACAGGACCCCCGTTTCGACCGTAGCGCTCCAACACAAGTCTGTTTCCTCCGTTTTGGGGTACGCCACACCGCTCCCGATCAACAGGACCCCGTTTCGACCATAGGAGGTCCAAGAGAAGTCCGTTTCCTCCATTTTGCGGTACGCCAGACTCCTCCCGATGAACAGGATCCCGTTTCGACCGTGGCCGGTCGAACACAAGGCCGTTTCCTCTATTCTGCGGTACGCCAGGCCTCGTTTCCATTGGCTGTTCCGTCCAAGCCGGTTGCCTCCTGATGAACAACATGCGTTCCGTTGCCTCCTGATGAACACGACGCATTGCGTTGCCTCCGCATGAACACGACGACGACGCAGTTTCTCCGTTGGGTCCCAGCTGTTAGGGGGGATATTTTTTTGCCCGTAATAAGGACACACTTCCTTGCGTGCGAAGATGTAGCTGTTGGGTCCCAGCAGTGAGGGGGAGAAAACATTATTTTTCACGGTAAAAAGGATGTAGTTGCATGCACGCATCCATGGTCGTGGTGCGTCCCCACTGTCAGCCTCTCACGTACAGTCATCTTCCGATGACTCTCGTTTGTTGACCACGTTGACCACACCGTGCCGAGCACACCAAGGCCGGTGGACGACGGCGAGGTCCCAGACTGGAACGACCCGGAGATGGGCAAGACGCGACAGTGGAGTCACAGATGGAGAGGAGTGGGAAACTTGACTGGTTCGGGTGCGCGGCAGCACTGCCGCCCACGGGAGACAGGAACAAGAACAGAGGTTGAAGAAGGAGCACGGCTGTTGGATTAACATCCAACGGTCCAGCTGCTAGAATCATTTGTTGATTAAGTTGACAGCCCTGCGTACACGTCCGCTTAGTAGGCCCACAAGTCAGCCACAAAATCTGACGGTTCCCAGCTGTCAACGGGAGGAATAGTTTTTTCACATAACAAGGAGGCACTTCCTTCCATGAGAAGATACAGCTGGTGTGTCCCAGCTGTCAGGGGGAGGAAACATTTTCTCAGCTTAATAAGGAGGAACTTTCCTTGTGTGCGACCATGGACCTCGACAATGGGTCCTAGCCGTCAGGCTCTCCACGTACGGTCCTCTTCCGATGCCTCTCATTTGTTGACCACGCCATGCCAAGCGCAGCGAGGCGGTGGACGACGGCGAGGCCCCAGACTGGAACGACCCGGAGATGGGGAAGACACGGCAGTGGAGTCGCAGACAGAGAGGAGTGGGGAACTTGACTAGTTCGGGTGCGGGGTGGGCCTACACTCGACAGAGAATAATAGGAGGTGCGGAGTGAAGGGATGGCCTGGCTGTCGGCGGGGTAGCGTTTCGCTGCGAGGCACGCAAAACAGCGCCGCTGGATGCTGGAGGCTGGAGCAGGCGGTCCCGGCAGCGCTGGGGAAGAAGACGAGAGATTGAAGAAGAATGCCGACCATTGGATGTAAATCCAACGCCTTGCTTAGGCTTCGACCTTTGTATTTTTATTTTTTGCGAAAGTAATTAGGCTTCGACCTACTAGCCCACAAGTCAGCCAGTCCATTTGTTTTTTAGTCCATTTGGTGGGCTGGGTAAAACAATGATGTAGCATCTATGTAGCCCGTTTATATATTATGGTAGAATTTAAAGCCCATTTGCATTTTTCTCGAAATCCGCGGACTTGCTGGGCTGGGTGAAATTATCATGTTGGGCTGGACGGAGAAATGTTATAAAAACATAAACACATGATTGCACGTCCATTACTGCATTGGTCTGTAAAATCTTTGCAAGCTTATGTATGCAATCACCAGGAGTTAACTTGCCAAGTTATATATAAACAATTATTATTATTATTTTGTAAGCACTTTCAATTTATGAAATAATATATCATTTTAGTTTGATGAGATAATAGGACGTGGGGTATTATTATTTTTAGGCTAGACGTGGGAAAATTGAGTTGGTTCTAGGGAAAAGTACTGGGAGAAAACTCAGTTTACATCGAAAAAGAAAGTGGGAGAAAATTCAGATATAGGATTAATGAAAACAAAAAATAAAGGAAGTGGGAAGGTCAATAAAATGGTTGGACGAACGACAGGTTTAACGGAACCTTATGTTGTTTCTATTATATATATATGTAATAAAATAAGATATAAATATATATACTATCATAGAAGGGAAAACATAGGTTCAGTTTTGCATTCTTATAGAAAAATAGAACTGAGCTGTGCCTCATCTTGAAAAAACAAACATAACTTGGGCTTGCTGATGTTATAGACAAGCTAGGTTGGGAGGCCCAGAGGCCGCTTGATACCTGCTGGATCCAAAAAACGTTGAAACATGTCGTGGGCTGCCCATGTTAAACAACAAAACCTAGGCCATGGACCTGGTGGGCCCGGGACTGTCAGCCTCTCGACAAACAGTTGTCTCCCGATTCCTCTTGTTTTGCTGACCCTGTTGGGAACGACAGACGGCGGCGCCGCGGCGAGAGCACCGAGGCGGAGGACGACGTCGAGACCTCGGACCGAATGAACCGGAGCAGGGGAAGACGCATGCGGAGGGGAGTACGAGGGTTGACTTGTTCGGGTGGAGGGTGGGCCGATGGAGCTGCCGCCGCCGGACAATGTGTGGGAGGAGAGGGATGGCCTGGCCAACGCCATAGGCTATGATGGCCAGCCGCTGTATAGGAAGAGGACGAAAGATTGAACAAAATAAAGAAATACAAATGGATAGGTGGTTGGTCCCATATGTCTGTGTACGAGACCTGATGGGTCCACCTGAGAAGGGGAATATGTTGGGAGGAAGGAGATTCAAAGCACGGCAGCCGAGTGAACTAGTTTTTTAAATTTTTTGAAACAGACGAGTGAACTAGTTACATACATAAGCAAATAGCCACTAAAAAAAGCAAACAAGTTAATGGGTTCTTAGAAGAAATATTTCAGACAAAATAGATAATTACGACACATAGGCTAATGCATGAAACAATCAGATGATAAAGGTGTTTAAACAGATAAAGTACAACATCTTGACCTTCCTGCACGCTTGATCATGATGTTGCGGCTGTCCGTGTACTCGTCGGTTACGGGAAGCAGATAAAGCAGACATGCGTATGCGTCCTTGGCCATGTAGGCTATGTAGGCTAGATTCAGAGGTACCTCCCACGTGTTCAGGTCCTTGGTATCGTTGTCTTCTTTCATGTTGGTGTAGCAGGGGTCGATGATGGTCTCGGCAAGGTCAACCACGGAGTCCTTCTCCTGCCCGTTGCCGATGATCTTGTATTGCTTCTGGACATCAACAAGCTTGTTGCGCCAGATGGCCGAATCATCGCGTTCTTCCTTATCTCCACCGTAGCGAAGGTGCAGTCGGTGCTGCCGATGAAACGAGCGAATGCTCCAGAATCTCTGATGGCCCTACAGCAGTGGTGGACGAGAACCTTGTCCCGCACGCATACCTGGGCAACCGTGATCGCTGGTCCCTGTCAGGAGACGAATGGATGGGCACAAGGTCTAGTCCTGCAACCTTGTGCTTTCTCGTCCTGTAGGTACTGCTTGAACTCGGCGAGGCGGAGCTTCACTGAGTCTGGATCATTGGTGTACATCACATTCAACTTGGTGCAGCCATGGGACTTAACGGCGAACTCAAAGGTGAACTCCTTGTTGAAGTCCATATCCAGCAGGCTCACCCCTCGGATCGCCGTTGGAGTCTCTTCAAGTGAACGAGTGGATAGGCGGCGGCAGCAGTTCGTTTTTCAGCTCTTGGGGAACTGGATTCAACAGTAAACTGAGTGTGTACAGGCGACAACAGTTACTACCCCTCCCTCACCCACTGCACGCCCGGCAGAACACGCACCCTCGGCGCATTCAAACGCCCCCATTAAGAAACCTATTCCAGCCACATGTTGGTTCACGAGCGGGTCTGTATTGGTACTGTAATAAAAATTGTTATTGGTCACTTTACTTAAATTTAATTAGCTTTAATAGAAATTTATTCTTAAAACAAGCAATTCATTGGCTCATTCTATCAGTGCCACAGGATCTACATGCACAACAATTAGAATTATTATTCTCAGGACGCACACGATGAGCACATTTGTCGCACTTTCACACAGATAATACTACCAAGTTTGAACTGTTTGTTATGGTTGTTGTCCTCTGCATCATCATGTTGTGTTTCCCAGCTTGCAAGATTCAAAACCAACAAATAAGATTCAAATAATAAGTACATCAAAGATGCCTACACATCTCATTGATTCCCAGCTTAGAAGATTCAGAACCAACAAATAAGATTCAAACAATAAGTACAACAAAGATCCCTACACATATCATTGATTCCCAGCTTGCAAGATTCAGAACCAACCCATTAGAGCCTTTTGATAAACTGAATATCGGGATTAAATCCATCTTGGCTAGCCGTGTCATACAACCCAAGAACTTGGCGAATGCTCTTGACCATCACAACATTTGTAATTGAGTATTCCTATTTGCACAGATAAGAAAGAGAGTGATTACTACTCCCTCCATCCCAAAATTCATGTCTTAGATTTGTCTAGATACAGATGTATCTAATACTAAAATGTGACATGATACATTCGTATTTAGACAAATCTAAGACATGAATTTTGGGACGGAGGGAGTATAATAGTGGCACTAGTTGAAGCAAACTTTATTTCCAGAACAAGAAAAGATTGCGATAGAATAACTTTATTTAAAAAATTGAACATTAGCACAATATGACAAAGCACAATCATGTTGATAAAGGATAGTACTGACCGGTGTGAGGGGCCCTATGCTGCCACGACTCGATGTGGTGAACCTACAACTCCACTCGGATGAGGCCAGCATGGAGTTCCCTGATTCAATTTATGCGCCTTTTTCTGCAGTTCACCTGAAATGAAGCAAAAGATTGCATTATTCCGCGACCAAGAAGTACTTGCTCTCGTGAGCTGGCAGGTTCTTCTTTAGTAGCTTCACTAAAATTCAGCAACATTAATGTTGGCTGTCCTGCTCATGTAAGGTGCAACTATAATTTGTTTATCCTTTTGTGCAGTTCCGCTAAACTAAAGTGCCATTGTGGTGACAGTGATGGATCATCTTTCAAAAGCTAATAAAATGTTGCACAAGATTACCAGAAGAACTTGATGGAGATTTTGGAAACTCCAATCACCATTTTGTGCAGTTCCACCAAAATTGACAGATGTTGCCCATGTGACATTTTAGTTGAACTGCACAAGACACTCATTCCAAAAAAGAAGTGTTTTGTGTAGTTCACCAAAAGGTCACAATTGCAACAAGGTGAAATTGATATCCCTATCTGCACAAAAAGATAGAAAGTAAACAGTTGTTGGTCAATAAGAATATACAAAACATACACGAAATGAAAATAAGCATCTTAATTAAGTTCATGGCAATCACGCAAGGACAGTAGAAATTTTAAAACATCAGCAATGCTTCATGTTACCGGAAGCATTGCGATCAACTATGACATTCGCCAAATATGGGATTACTTTAATGGTGGCATTGCTTGTTTACCAAATACAATAAATCAACAGCAGCTAAAGAGTTGGTTTAAGGGCATGGGACCGTGGGGACACCAGGTCACTCAGCAGCGTAAAGAAGCAACTTACTTATCATACTGGGGAAAACAGCAGGAGTACCATTTGTGACACAGTTTAATTGCATCATATCACTGGAGGCATTAGATTAACATTAACACTGGTTAGACATGTCCTCAATGTAACAGTGTGATCACTTCATTTTACATGCGCCCTTACATTAACAACAGCAAAAAGTTGGTATAAGGACATGCGACAGTGGACGCATCAGCACAATGTACCAACAAGGAGGCATAAAGTGGTGATGCCGAGTTTGTTCATGCTCTGTGAGGGAAGCAAATCTAATCCTGGAGATCTTTTACTATGTGAAGGCAGCAAATCTAATCCTTGAGACCTTTTACTATGTGAGGGCAGCAAATCTAATCCTGGAGACCTTTTACTATGTGAGGGAAACAAATCTAATCCTGGACATACTCTGTTGACTTGTCCACCAGCCGCCACTTCTATCCTTTTTTCAACCAATAATAGATTTGTTCCTTATCCAGTTTGTACAGAGTTTTCTCATTATTTCCCTTTTCAACCAAGAGAGTGGTTGGGTATCCGGTCTCCGGTCTCTACTACTTTCCCCCTCTTATTTCCTCTTTGAATCAAGTCCTAGATTCATGCTACGACTTTCCCCCCTTCTTCGTCGTTTGAACCAAGTCCTAGATTTGAATGATGAAGTAGCTTTACCTCTAATAATACTAAAAATGTATGTGGATTTGGAAGACCTGATGGAAGTAGAAAAAGATGCACATGCAGACACGTGGGGAGCTGGGGCAGTAGAGCAAGGCCTCTTTCGAAGAACTTGTACATGCGAGTCGTCGGGATGTCGGCAGCGGCAGGTCCGATCTGCACACAATACGGCAGGGAGGAAGAAGGGTCGGAGGACCTCCCGAGCCGTCGTTGTGTCGGAGACAACGACACGGGCAGAGGATCGGACCCCTCCGGCAACTGTGGGTTTCCTCCCTCGCCGGTGATGACCGCGTGAATGATGCACCTTTTAGTCCTCTAGACACACCGACCGAAGGGATCCGACTGGATCTGTGACCAGCGGTGAGCAGAGAAAAAATGTTGCTATAGCTGTCTTGTTTAGATCTGGAGTGGATGAGAGAATGAAGAGAGCAACCCTAGTAAAGAAAGCGCTGAGGCCCCTGCGTACATATATAGTGGAGTGATTATATTTTTCTCTCCACAACAAGTGTTTCAATTTGTGTACGTGGCATTAAAGAAAAGAAACTCTCTATTTAAGGTGACTAACTGTATGACTCCTATTATTCACTTGTGCTCCCCGGACCTCCATTCATTGAACAACCCCACGGGTGAATAAACATACAGTACTAGTATTTATATAGAACGAACAAGCTCGAACTATTTTCGCGTAGTTAAAAGTTGAGGGCGGGGATTTCCCGGGTAGTACGCGCTGCTGTTTTCGCGTAGGCGGTTTGACAGAGAGGCGAGGTGGGTGAGGGAGTAGCGGACTCAACTTACTTACTGCTGGAAAGGTCGGGCTGTGTGATTTGTCGGCGCGTTACTGCTGGAAAGACTTGTGATATGACTACTCACTATAGTCATGAATTACTGGCACTACGACTAGGGTGATGCCCCCCTTCCGTTCCGCACTCTAATCTGGTGCATGACACGTCGACCCGAATGCTGGCTCTCCCACATGTCGGCGAAGTAGTACGTAGTAAGGAGCAAAGAATCATGCGGTATATACTAGTACTACTACTCACGTCGGAGGAGTGCGAACCACGACAGCCCAGTGAACCAGCAGTGCAAACCACGGCAGCCCAGTGAACCAGCAGTAGAAAACAATGTGGTTATATGGCCATAAAAAACAATGTGCTACGTTCCAAACTGTAGCATGTACAGTACTACTCCTTTTTGTTTGGATCCCTGAGTTAGAGCTAGTTTCGGTTGAAATAGCCTCAAATTATCCAAACAGGAGGGGTTAGTTTGAGCTAGTTTGCTCTAACCCAACTAAAAAAACTAGCCCGGTGGAGAGGTTCTAATTGGGTTAGTTCTCCTCGGGCCCACTAAAAGATAACTAAAAGAATCTCCCCTGCCCGCACTAGATCGCTCCCTCCGCCCCCTCGCACCACTCCTCTCTATTCCCCATCGGGCAGCCCGCCCAAGCGCCGCTCCGCCGCTCGCCCTCTCTCTCCTCCGCCCGCCCTCCTCCACCCGCCCTCTCCCTGCGGCCTTCGAAGCTCGCCCCGCTCCCCCTTCACCAGTCGTTTTTCTCCCTCTATCGTGCGCGGCGCCGGCGCATCTACCAGGGAGGTCACGAAAGGGGTGAGTTTGTTTGTTCCTTCTCTGTCTCACAACCATATCATTGATCTTGGTTGCTCTAGCGCCAATTCTGATTTGGAAAACTAGATCCTAATTAAACTTGGTATAGATTTGTGGTGCACGCATGGAATTGTTTGATGCTACTTGAGGAGGTAATAAATCTTTCTAGAGGCCCAAAGATTCAGTTCACCTTTCCAGGCATTTCAGTTTCAGGCTTGCATAATTTCTAGAGGCCCAAAGATTCGGTTCACCATTCTAGGTATTTCAGTTTCAGGCTTACATTATTTCTAGAGGCCCAAAGATTCGGTTCGCAGTCATCGGCAAGCGGCCCTGCTACCCATGCCGGTGTCGACCTCAACTCGCAAGCGCCGGCGTAGGAGAGGTTTTTGGGGCTTGGGCTCTACAGAGCCTTCCTTCAGAGCGACGATGACGAGCTCCTCCCTGGGTGCGTGAGGGGCTCTGGTCTCCCTCCCTATCGTGAATGACTTCCGTGATGAGTTAGCTCATGCTTTGTTTCATGGAGTGTATTTTTTTTGTGAAGCTTGATAGACGACTTGTATGTTTAAGTGGGATATCTCATTTGTATGGACAAAGTAAAATTTATCATGTTTTGCATGCTTGATTTGTAAAGATGATTTGTTTTATGTCAATTGTGAGCGGGAGGAGGCCACACAAGAGCCGGCCACACTAAATCCAGCAGGAAATAGGGTCGAACGTAGTCAAATGATTGAGAAAGAGCATTTATTGTCAATCTAACCCTGCCGTCCATACACCTCTTTGGTTTAGAGTTAGTTCAGGGTTAGTTTAGGGTTAGAATCTAACTCTAACCTCTAACTGAGTTAGAGTTCTCCCCGTCTCGGTTCATCGCTATCATACTTTCCCCATTCCTGTGTTTTCAGTATCCTGCAAATCAAAGAGGCCCGTAGACTGGTTTAGGTCCGGTCGTTTTTTATAAACGTATTATGTACAAAACTCAATGAACGTGCTCCGGTTTCTACGAAAATAATCCGGTTTCATGTATAAATTCATTCATTTATTTATTCTTCTGCGGGGGGTTTGCATGTAATTCGTGAGGTCTGAAATGTAAAGTACCCCGGCATATGCTACGAGTTGTGCATGCACTACGACCCAGATGCTCTATGTCCCACATGTCGGCGAAAGGGAGCACGTGGAAATAGCCTAGGAGTACATATAGGAGGATAAATGCGTGAAAAGTTATGTATTGTGAAGCGGAGCTACGGTTCGAAAAGGAGACCTAAAGTGATGACAGGTATAGGTCGCACGCACCTAACTAGTTGTACTAGACATACGACTACTTTTTCCCTAAAAAAAAAAGAGGTACGAGTGCTCAGTACTCCTATTCTATCAACACGAGTCCCATCTGACAACATCGTCCGTGCTACAGCTAGCTCTTGTCCCTCATTTCTCTCTTCTAATTCTAAACTCAGCCAACACCCGATGGGCGGGGTGGGGATTCGTCGATGGTCGGTTTGCTCAACTGCGGCCCCACCTCACGGTGAAAATGTTACGACTAGAATAAAAATGGCATATACTCCATCCGTTCCTAAATAAAAGCCTTTTTAGATATTTCAAATGGAATACAACATACAGATGTATGTAGACATATTTTACAGTGTAGATTCACTCATTTTACTCCGTATGTAGTCACTTGCTAGAATCTCTAGAAAGACTTATATATATTTGGGAATGGAGGGAGTACAATACTAATAAAATATTAAGACTAGGAGGCGATGCAGTGCTGGTTACAGGAGGCAAGAATAAGAGATGCATCCATCGACGACGTCCACCTCCTCGACTCAGGGCGCCGGCCCACCGAACGGCGGCTAAGTAGCAGTGGCTTTCGTGGCCAGGTCGACGTGCTTCTGAACAATGGCGTCCAAAGATTCCAGCCGCTGGAAGAAGGCCAACGTCTTTCTATCGTCGCTGGCCTTGTAGTGGCCTATGTAGACAATTTCCTCATAGACGTGGATGTGCAGGTCGACCGTTTCTTGCATGGCGAGGCGCTGCGCGGCGGGCGCGGCCTCGATGTGCACATTATTCGTCGCGACCTCCGGCACCTGTAGGACCACCAGGGCTTGAAAGAGTTTGTCACCATGGAGGCCGATGAGGGTGGCAGGCAATGAGGAGCCTGGGCCCGCGGGCTGGAGCAGTACGACAAGCTCGTCCGCGCGCTTCTTGACGGTGGTGAACTTGCAGATGGATTGGACGCTCATGTTGTCCATGCAAAGGCGAAGCCGGCGTCGGCGAGGGCTACGACGCTGGCGGTCGCCAGCACCGTCTGGAAACGCTGCATGGTACGGGGCCGCAAGTCGGCGTCTTGCATGATTTGGCATAGCCAACTGCCGCTCGCGTCCATCGCCTCCATAGGTGGTTGTGGCTTCGGGTCACTTGGTCTTGGATTGGAGTCAGCAGTGTTGCGCAGAGACTAGGAGTAGATGGATTGGAGTGGTGGGGCGCCTTTATATGAGAGTCCAAACTCTGTTGCATTCACATCATGCTGGCTCTATTCCGCTTCTCCAATTAATTCCCTCTGCATGCTAATTGAGGATGCATCATTGGCCATTCAACGTCTCGGGAACCGCTACCCTCTCCCTCCTTGGCATTCAAGCACCTATGGAGGCGACTGCCACTCGCGTCTATCGCGTGTCAGGCTGGCCATAGTGGGGGTGACATAAGTAGTACTCCCTCCGTTCCAAAATTCTTGTCTTAGATTTGTCTAGATACGGATGTATCTAGTCACGGTTTAGTGTTAGATACATCCGCATGTAGATAAATTTAAGACAAGAATTTTGGGACGGAGGGAGTATCATGCATTTGGGACTCACAAACATGCTTATGTGGCAGTCAATTAAAGAAGAGAGAGATGGTTATAGTAACATAGGTAGATACCGTAACATAATAAATGTTATGCTACTACGTGTCATCCATGGCAATAAATGAGACCACCTATGATACTAAGGGGTTGTTTGGTTCCTAGCCACAGTTTGCCAAGCCAAAATTTGGCAGCCACAATTTAGTTGGCACGTGTTTGGTTTTTACCACACTTTATTGCCACTATGGCCCACTTGTCAAAGAGACGAATTTTTTTGCCAACTTTTTCCAAAGATTGGCGTCCAATTTCTCAGCCACACTTGTGCGGCTTGCCATACTTGTGTGGCTAGCCACACTTTGGCTTGGCCACACTAGTCTCCAACTAAATAGAACCTAATATACTATGATACTCCTATTCCCCACAATGACCAACCTCAGGAGACATTCCCGTCGACGACGAGGTGCCTATGGTGACTTCGTAAATTTCAAGATGAGATATGCCGGCTCAGTCTTTCGGAGGTGCTCATGGGGGTAGGGTGTGCGTGTGTGCGTTCATAGGGGTGAGTGTATGCGCGTGTATATGAGCGCTTGCATTTGTACTGTGGTAAAAGAAGGGTAAATGCGTGTAGAAAAGAGACTAGTCAGTACTAGTATACTCAATATTGTGCACCGCGACCAAGGCGGAGAGGAAAATGAGAGAACTACGTATTTATTTACGGTGTAGATTCACTCATTTTGATCCATATGTACTACTCCTTTAGGGTGTAGTCTAGTCACTTGTTGAAATCTCTAGAAAGGCAAATACTCCTTTTCGGTTTACAGGGCTATACTAGCAGGTAGTACTACAATAGTGGGCTCAAATTGCAATTTTGTCTCATGCAAGAGCCTGGCTTTATGCATGCTCGAAGGTTCGCAACTGCCACGTTTGGGTTGCACTTGGCTCTTCGCCTCTTTGAGAAGATGAACAATGATGTTACTATTTACTACATCTACAGTATCGAATCCACTGCTGCATGTCCGTCCACCGCGTGCGGGAGGGATAGCGTGTTGTAGGATAAGTAAAAGCATGTCCTCGTCTGCGAGCCATTCCGCGCATGGGCGAGGGAGAAGGCGTGTAGTAGTAAAATCAAGCTTCTCCTCATTGTACGAGTTGACGCGACACATCATAGTACTGGCCCCACATGGTTGCCTCTAAACATGGCTGAAAGACCCCTAGTGTACAATATATTTGCTGCAACCTCTAACATTTACCCCACCACAAATTAAAATACGTATTCCTGTCTTGACCAGATGAGCGTGCAAACTACAATCACTAGGATAACAGGTAGTGCCAGAAGATTATTTTAATCAAAAAAAAGCATGGAGCCGACCCCGACGATTTTCAGCTTACAGGCACGGTAAACTCTATCCTAGACTACTCTACACATGAAATTGCCACAAGGGCGTCCGGGCTGTGCTTGGCTCTTTGCCTCTTCGGGAAGTTGAACAATGATGGAGTACTACTGCAGTGGAGGAGTACTATAGTATGCTTCTGGCCATCTGACACCGAATGAACTGATGCATGTCCACTGCGTGCGGGAGGGAGAGCATGTAGCGAAAGCTTCTCCTAGTCCTGCCAGCCACCACGCTCATGGGCGAGGGAGGGACGCAGCTTCATTGACTTACTGCTCCTGCCTTTGCGTGCATGACAGGTGGGCCCAACAGGTGGGTGGCCCACCTGTCATGCAGCCAAAGGCAGGTGCAGTTAAGGCGAGAGGGCGTTGTAGTAATCAAACTTATCATTGTTGTACGAGTTGACGCGACACATCAAAGCACTGCACTCGATATATTTCAATAATTTGTGTTTACCTATGCATTAATTACAACGCATGCATGCATGCCGCGACTCTCCTTTTGATACTTGCATGTGTTGATTTAATGCACCTTGAATTAGTATGAATATGTGATGGTAAAGCTTTGTAATTCTCCGGCCCTAAAGCGAGAGATGGTTGTGCACGAGGAGGGTGAGATCATGCAGACGGAATAGGACCCGACGATGGAGCTCTCTATGGTCTCAATGGACTTCACCTTGCTCCACTGCCCCTTGAAGCCTCCAGTGGATGAGGTTCGAATACACCTCGTCCGTTCGGCTGATCGAGTAAGGTGCAGGTTTCTTGATGGATGTGTTGTTCGATTGATTTGTGCAGTTCCGGGGAGGGCACCTGGCCTGCATGGACTGCCGCGTCAAGCGCCCCGGGAACTAGCGGTAGTCCCAGAAGTGCGAGCACGGCGGTGGCTTCGACGTGCGGAACACGGCGGTGGACGCCGTCCTCTCCTCGGTGAGGGTGGAGTGCCCGCATGAAGGTTGTGGGCTCTACGTCACTTACCACAAGCTCGCCGATCACCAGAGCATGTGTCCGCTCGCACCCTGCAAATGACCCATGCCCGTCTGCGGCTACGAAGGCCCGCCGCTGGCGCTCTCCCACCACATCAGCACCGTGCATCCCATGCACGTGCACAGGATCCAGTATGGCAAGGTGCTCCAGCTGCAAGTGCCACTGTCGGAGCCACGACTCTTGCTGTTGGTGGAGGAGGACGGTCGCATGTTTTTCTTGGTCGGTGGCGTGCTCGACATCAGCGCGCCTATCGCCGTGTGGGTCGTCTGCATCAGAGCGGGGTCATCCACACTGCCACACTACGTGGCCAAGCTGTGGGTGAATGGCCTGCCGGGGGAGCCCAAAGGCAGGATCGACGTCGTCAAGGTGGAAATGGAGGTGACAAGCAGCAAGGATCCCGGTGACGTCGCCGTGCAAGAGCTGACCTTCTTCACAGTTCCGCCCAAGCTGCTGGCCGGGGCTATGCTGGCGTCCCTCCACTTTCAGATTGACAAGCTCACATCCTAAATGATTATACAGTGCCTACTGTTTATCTTAGTAATATGCTAATATAGGGGTTAGCTCGGTCTACTTTAGCTTAAGAGATTGTGGGTATTGGTGGTGATGCAGCAATTACTTCGACATCAGATCAGCAGTTAAAGTAATTTCCAACAGTCGAACGGATATTTTGTGTCTGTTGGATATAAAGATCCTTTGGGTAAGAAGTATAACAACTTATAAGAAGTATAACAGCTTATATGCTTGTTTGTTCAGGAAGCGTTGCATACTTGTGCGAGTTGATGCGACACATCAAAGTAGTACTACTACTACTAGTACTCCCTCCAATCCTAATTTCTCTGCGCCTCGACATCACTAAGGCTTAACAAGGCCCACATTACACCATCCGAGAATAGTTCGAAACTAGAACTATCAATAAATTTTGAGCTTGCGTCTCGTCACATTCCAAATTACTACTACCACGCTATATTTAATTGCAAACCTGTTCACACTGATCACCTCCACGGATATACCCTTCCTATCCTGGAGCTACTGAACCCCTCCATTGCTCTTATGGACTTGGGGATACCATCGAGATGTCCATGCAAGACGCTGCTTACTCGATGATGACTATCATGCGAGCCAGACTTGCCTTGCTTCGGAACACTGACTTCCGCTATATGCCAGCATCACTCCCTGGGGCAGAAGGTTACTATCAGGCTCTCTACACTGACTCCTCCCATGAGGATTCGCTACTCCGCACCACCACAGAGATGCTTGAGGACAAGGACCATGAGAATCGTGCCCTGCGAATGGAGCTCTTCAACACTCGTTCTGATCACTGGGCCACTCTGACATGGTTTGCACCTGCCGTGCAGGCTGGGTATATGGACATGAGGGACTTGTACCCCGTGTGGTCTGGTCTGCCAGATTGTATGGACTGGCGTGATGTAGGAGGCATCACTCCTCCCCGTGGACCCCGTCTGCCATCGTTTGTTGGACCAAGGCCACATCCGAGTACTTATGGACCGCAAGCTCCATAGGACCGACTGTTTCCAGATGATCATGTTCAGCTCCCAGGACATGGTGGTAATCTCTATGAAGATTACTACGGAGGCGTCTGAGTTGGTAGTAGCTTCACTAGTATTGTAACAGTTGTATTCTCCACAGTACTGCGTGACTCGTGGGATACGACTTGGTGTGTATCACGTTCCGGAGGCGTAGAAAAATAATGTATAGGAGCTTGGAATGCCTCTGATCAGATGTATCGTCTTTCACCATAGTTGTACTCTAGCCTGAGCTTGTATTAAACTATGTATGGTGTGTATGACCGATGGTATATATATGGCAGTTTTTATATTACCATGTCATGCAAATGGACATCTCTGCATTCCGTGTCATCCTTACATTCCGCACTTCCTTGCCAAGATTTTGCCACCCTTGTCTAAACCGTTGTCTTGTTTTTCCTAGGATAGTCAACACCCGCAACCACCCTACTGTCCAGGCGCATGGTGAAACCAATGCAACTAGGGATGGGAATCTGCCTCACCCGCCTTCTCTGGCCGAAGTTATGCTGGAGGCAGAAAGAAACAAGCATGAGACCAACCGCTTGCTAGAACGAATTGAGCAGAATACTGCACTTCGCAAGAGGAACGACTTGGTGTCAATCAACAACTTTATCAAGTTGTACCCATCGACATTCCATCATTCCGTCGAGCCCCTCGACGTGGATGACTGGCTTCGCAGCATCACTAATAAGCTATCTTCTACCAACATAGCCGAAGCTGATAAGGTTACCTATGCTTCCTATCACCACGAAGGCCCTGCTAGGCTCTGGTGGGAAAACTATGAGGCTATGCGCCCAGCTGGCCAAATCACTACTTGGGCTGAGTTCAGTGAGGCTTTTCCGTGAGCATCACATCCCGGAAGGTCTCATGGATCGTAAGAGGGAAGAGTTCTGCAATTTCACCCAAGGCAGACTGACCATGGATGCATACAGCCATGAGTTTGGAAACCTGGCACATTATGCTCCCGAAGAGGTATCCACCGACGCCAATAAGCAGGCAAGGTTCCGCAAGGGACTTAGCCCCGAGCTTCGCCGTGATCTTTGTCTGCACGAGTGCACCTCGTTTCAGAAGTTGGTAAATAATGCCATCAGTGCTGAGACAGGCCAGACTAACTATGACGCTTCACGCAAGCACTCCCGTGACTTTGGTTCTTGTAACACCACAGATGTAACTTTCCATAATTGTAACTCCAACTCTTGCCATTTTCGGCTGTGTGTTATGATATTCCCTCCGTGGTTGGGTTTTGTCTTCGTTTTGCATTTTTTTCATGTCATGCATTTCATCTCATGTCATCATGTGCATCTTCATGGTGTAGCTCATTGCATTGTGGCATGTTCTATGTGGATCCAAGCATCATCATCCCCCTTCACTCATCACCACCTCCCGTCCTCCTCTTTCTTTTATTTGGCAAGTGCCATTTTTCACTCCTCCTTTAATGTTCATCTCTTCCTCACAATTCAAGCATCATGCCACTCACCTCTCTGCCAAGTTTCACCTAAATTGGAGTTGGTTTGGTTGGGATAAAAATGCTTCCAGTTTGAACCTAATTCAAACTTGGAATATTTTCCTACCTTTAAAAATTCCCAAATCAATTTTATTAAATACTACACAAATTCAGGATCTTGAGAATATTGTCATATTTCTCAAAATCCTTCCCAATCCACCTATGCTTTTCCTTTTGTTTCATGTCTAAAGAAAATGGGAAAAGGAGCATCAACAGACTCAGACCAGCAGCAGTAGTAGCCGCAGCCCAGCAGCAGCATGGCCTCGGCCCAGCACCGCACCTGGGTAGCCCATAGCCAGTGCCAGCCTCCCATGGTAACCCACGCTGGACTCCACGCGACCCCACCTGCAGCGACCCGAAACCCCTGTTCCTCTTCCTCCTCCGTTGCTCGTTCCTCTCACAGTAAAAGCAGAGGACATGGGCACACATGGCCACCGTGGCCACCACATCCCTCGCTTCCCCCTATAAAGGGCCAACCCAGGGAAAGCGTAGGGTTCCTTCCCCTCCATTCTTTCCCCTCCGCGCCACCGCCACGGGTAAGAGGCACCCACGCCCTGCTTCCCCGCTCCGTCTCCTCCCTACAGCCACCATGGCCGGCCCGAGCGAGAGCTCCTCGCCGGCGTAGGTGCATCGCCGGCCTCCCGTCCGTCGACCCCAAGCACCCAGTGCCTCCCCGAGTCCGTTCTGACGCCGATCCGAGCCCGAGGACGCCTTCCCCGATGTCCTCTACGTCGTCTCCTGCTCGGACAGCAAGTCCACCGGAAATCTTCACATCCCCGCTGCCGATCTTCTGCGCCACCGTCCTCACATCCTTGACATAGATATACTAGGTAAACCCATCCTTCCCCCTGCTCTTTTCATTTCGCCGATCGGTCTCCGTAGGAGCAGCCAAGATCTCATCGTTGTCGTGTTCCCGGCGCACCGAGGCGAGTTCTGAATTTTTTCTTCAGTTCGGTAGTTCAAAGACAGCTCGCGTGCACCTCCCGCTCTGGATCCTCCTAGACGAGCTCTTCCACGCTTTGCTGCACCCATGCAGGCACTCTCTCATAGCAGCGCGCGCACATCCTTGCCTTGCCTCACCGCGCCCGGCCTAGCTATGTCGCTGCTCTGCACTCCGGGCACACGCTCCCGCGCACCCATCTGTACGTGAGCACACACACACCCACACGCGACCCCCGGCGAGCAGCAGCCGCGCGCATGTCATCCCACACCCCCGCCAGTGCCCCTTGGCTCCGGTGGTCGTCTTCGTTGCTCGCAGTAACTGTCGGCGTCTTCTCTGCTGCAGATGAGAAAGGGGCCCGTACCAGCCTCAAGCCAGCTCAAGAGGAGCCGAGCCCCTACCAAACCAATACCCCGTCCTAGCTCAACTGGTCGTTGCTCACGCCCAGCACCAGGGAGACCTAGGTTCGAGTCCCAGGCTCTGCATATTTTTGCTGTGGTATTTTCCTTTTCATTGTGACACTGACGCGTCGGCCCCACCGGACATACACACCCAGCCACGTGGCCCACGGCCCTACCAGTCAGCCTAACGGCTCGGTACAGCCTGGGTGCACCTAGTTTTGCCCTCATGTCTTCTGTTTTATTCCATTTCGGAACATGCCAGAATTGACATAAGTTGAGGTTTCCATTTTTAGGCAGTATTTGTTTTTGCATAAATGTGGGGATTTTTCACCAAGTCTGAATCTGTTTATAAAACTTGCTATGTTTACATGGGTGCAATCATATCTTCTGTGCCTTTTTGGCTCATGATCAGTAAGAGACTTTTGTTCTATGCATTTAGTAGATTCATGCCATGCCTTATTTTGCTATGATATGTTCCCGTAGCATGTTGATTGTTTGCTCTGAACATTGCTACCTGATGCTGTTTATGCCATGTTCAGTATTTTCACCAAGTCTATGAAGCTGGTATCTTTTGCACTTTTGCCATGCTTGTTTGAACCTGTTATTGTGTGATCTAGCCATAGCTCAGTGTTCATCTTTTGTAAAGCATCTCTTGTCGATCACTACCATATGCTTTGTTGCTATGTTGGGCTGCTGTCGCATAGTTTCTTGATGTACTCTAAGTGCTATCATGCTGCTAATCGCAAAATTGTGTCATTCTTGTTTTGCTTGCCATTTGCAAACCGTGCATCCGTTTCCGGTGATGTTTATGTCGATTTCAACCGAAATCATCTCATCTTTCCAGCGGCATACTTGGTTTGCCAAGCTGATGCCTTGTTCATCATTTTTCCTTCCGAAGCACGCATATGCATTGCCTATCACATCTCGCATATCATGCCATTTATTGCATCATGTTGCTTGTGCATTGCACCGTAATTGATCGTGGTTCCATTGCTTGTGTTCTTGCTTTGGGTAGAGCCGGAAGACGAGTACGTGAACGAGGAACCTGTTGAGTACGTAACGAGGATCAAGCTTTCGACAACTCTGAGAACTTTGCAGGCAAGATGACCATACCCTTGATATCACTTCTATCTTTGCTTTGCTAGTTGTTCCCTCTATCGGTATGCTTGCGCTACCTACCACTTGTTTATCATGCCTCCCATATTTCCATGTCTAGCCTCTAACCATCCTTTCCTAGCGAACCGTTGTTTGGCTAAGTTACCGCTTTGCTCAGCCCCTCTTATAGTGTTGCTAGTTGCAGGTGAAGATGAAGTTGGTTCCATGTTGAAACATGGATATTTTGGGATATCACAATATCTCTTATTTAATTAATGCATCTATATACTTGGTAAAGGGTGGAAGGCTCGGCCTTATGCCTGGTGTTTTGTTCCACTCTTGCCGCCCTAGTTTCCGTCATACCGGTGTTATGTTCCTTGATTTTGCGTTCCTTACGCTGTTGGGTGATTTATGGGACCCCCTTGACAGTTCGCTTTGAATAAAACTCCTCCAGCAAGGCCCAACCTTGGTTTTACCATTTTCCACCTAAGCCTTTTTCCCTTGGGTTTTCGCGAGCCCGAGGGTCATCTTTATTTAATCCCCCCCGGGGCCAGTGCTCCTTCGAGTGTTGGTCCGAACCGAGCTGCCTGCGGGGCCACCTTGGGGAAACTTGAGGGCTGGTTTTACTCGTAGCTAGTTTCATCCGGTGTTGCCCTGAGAACGAGATATGTGCAGCTCCTATCGGGATTTGTCGGCACATCGGGCGGCTTTGCTGGTCTTGTTTTACCATTGTCGAAATGTCTTGTAAACCGGGATTCCGAGACTGATCGGGTCTTCCCGGGAGAAGGAATATCCTTCGTTGACCATGAGAGCTTATAACGGGCTAAGTTGGGACACCCCTGCAGGGTATTATCTTTCGAAAGCCATGCCCGCGGTTATGAGGCAGATGGGAATTTGTTAATGTCCGGTTGTAGAGAACTTGACACTTGACTTAATTAAAATACATCATCCGCGTGTGTAGCCGTGATGGTCTCTTTTTGGCAGGGTCCGGGAAGTGAACACGGTTTGTGTTACGTATGAATGTAAGTAGTTTCAGGATCGCTTCTTGATCACTTCTAGCTTCTCGACCGATGCGTTGCTTCTCTTCTTGCTCTCATTTGCGTATGTTAGCCACCATATATGCTTAGTGCTTGCCGCAGCTCCACCACATTACCCCTTTCCTACCTACAAGCTTAAATATTCTTGATCTCGCGGGTGTGAGATTGATGAGTCCTCGTGACTCACAGATTCTACCAAAACAGTTGCAGGTGCCGAGGATACCAGTGCAGATGACGCAACCAAGCTCAAGTGGGAGTTCGACGAGGACCCTGGTTGTTACTATGTTTCGTTTCCTGATGATCAGTAGTGGAGCCCAGTTGGGATGATCGAGGATCTAGCATTTGGGGTTATCTTCTTTTCATTTGGATTTGACAGTAGTCGGTCTATGTGTGTATTTTGGATGATGTATGAATTAATTTATGTATTGTGTGAAGTGGCGATTGTAAGCCAACTCTCTTTATCCCATTCTTGTTCATTACATGGGATTGTGTGAAGATGACCCTTCTTGCGACAATACCTACAATGCAGTTATGCCTCTAAGTCATGGCTCGACACGTGGGAGATATAGCTGCATCATGGGTGTTACAAGTTGGTAATCAGAGCCATCCCCGACTTAGGAGCCCCCTGCTTGATCGAATCGCTGGCGTTGTTGAGTCTAGAACAAAATTGTTTTGAGTCTTAGGATTATATATATCGGAGAGTAGGATTCTTTTTACTCCTCAGTCCCTTCGTTGCTCTGGTGAGGTCTCCTGACGTAGAAGTTTTGCCTTTCCTCTCCTCAAATTTCAGTAAAAAAAATTTAGGATCACGCGGGTATCTTGGAATCGTTCCGATAGTCTTGTGACGAGAACATTGTTCTTGGTGCCTCCAGACATTTAGGGGTTGTGGCAGTGTCCTGGGGAGTTGAGCTCCGAGGTGTTGTCGTCACAATTTTATCGTTGCAGTTCTGGAATACCTGAATTTCGCTGACATCGAAAATCTCTTTTATGCGGTTGTTGGTGAGATCACCTCGACGCCACCCGGTACTGGGGCGGGAGTTCGGGAGTATTTCCGTAACTCGTATAACGGATGCTTTTGGAAGGTTGAGGTACACGATTTCCGAAGATTTCTTGGTTATGTGTTGGCGGATGGATACAGCTGGATCTAGGGATTGTTAGTTTGGGTGATATATTTTGTGTCCCCTGTATCCCCAACAGCAGATTGCATAACCAGAAAGTTTCGGGAGTTTATAGGTGGGATTCAAGTAGCTCTTAGCATTTCTTCCCGTAGATATTTGGTTTATGATTGGGTAATCCTTACCACCTATTTGTTCTAGTTGTACCTTGTTATTTCATTCATCAACCCCTTTATCAAGTGGCTTCTCACCTTAATGGACGTGTGATGTTAGCTTTGCAATGCATTCGTTCATCCTTGTTCGAATGTTTATTCTGAAGACTACATGTTGCAAAATCTATCCGTTGATTCAACTTGTCTATCTGTCTATCAAGATGCTAACGGATGTCACCCTCTTCAGGATGGCTCCGCCAACACGTCAGAATCCGGAACGCAATGATGGGAGTCAGGCGAACCCTCCGCCACCACCTCTGCCTCCGGAGGCATGGCAAGCTTTGATGGCAGCCACAAACGCCAACACTCAGGTGCTGATTCAGCTCATGTAGGAGCGCAACCAAGGCCAAGGCAACCAAGGGAATCAAGGTCAAGGGCAGTTCAACCATCAGCCTCAATTTGCTACCCTCAACCAGTTCCTTGCAAATCAGCCGAAGGTTTTCAGCTACTGTGCCGAGGCCACAGACGCCGATGATTGGCTCGTGGACATCAACAAGCATTTTGAATGTAGCAATATCAGGCCTGAGGACTACGTCAAGTTCGCTTCCTTTCAACTCAAGGACCAAGCCGCTGATTGGTATCAACAATACAAAGATTCCAGAGGAGGTCGATTGATTACTTGGACTGACTTCTGTCGGGACTTTAAAGCTCACCACATTCCCACCAGTGTTGTTGAGAGCAAGCGTGAGGAGTTCCGCAATCTCAAACAAGGCAACATGTCCGTGTATCAATACAACATCCAGTTTCAGAAACTTGCTCGCTTCGCTAAACAAGACGTTCTTGACGAAAAGAGCATGATCTATCACTTCAGAGGTGGCCTTAGAGAGGATTTGCAGTTAGCTCTCGTTCTTGTTGAGCCTACTCAGTTTGATCAATTCTATAACATGGCCCTCAAGCAAGAAGGTGCTCAGCTCAAGTGTGAGGCTTATAAGAAGAGAATCAGGGATGCAGTTCAATCTTCTTCTTCTTCTCAAGTGGCTGCTAAGCAACAGAAGTTTTGGCTTCCTCCTCCTCCGTTTCGTCAGCCCTTCCAGCAAAAGATCAAAGGTGTCCATGGATCTTCTCACCCACCCAGCCCAGTCTATCAGAACAAGTCTCTGAATCAAGCTCCAAGGTCAAATGCTCCTTATCATTGTCCGCTCTCATAGGTGACTTGCAACAAGTGTCAGCAGAAAGGTCACTATGCGAACAAGTGCTTCAACCAAAGGCGCCTTCCACCTCCTCCTCCTGTTCGTTCAACAAGCAATGCAGTGGTCAAGCATAATCCCAAGTCTGCAAAGGTGAACATGATGAATGCAGCGCAAGCGGAGGAATCTACTGACGTGATAATGGGTAATCTTCCAGTTAATGATATTCCTGCAAAAGTCTTATTTGATACCGGTGCATCGCATTCTTTCATGTCATATCCTTTTGCATCGAAGCACAATTTTGACACAGAGGAATTACCTAGAGCAATGCAAGTTATTTCTCCGGCTAAGCGTTTGAGCTCTAGCATGATGCTTCCGAATGTCGGTATCAAGATGGGCGACTATAAATTTCTGGCTAAACCAATTGTTCTTGGCGACTCTAATATCGATCTAATTCTCGGGATGGACTGGCTTTCTAAGCACAAGGGTCAGCTTGATTGTGCTGCCAGGGAGATTCAATTGACAAACTCTTCTGAGGATGTTATCATCTATGCTGCTCGTGATGAAACCATTCGGTTGTTTTCTCTCAATGAGAAGGTCGAGCTAGACGCAATCTCTCAAATTCCAGTCGTTTGTGAGTACCAAGATGTCTTTCCAGAAGAGCTTCCGGGTATGCCTCCTCACCGGCCAGTCGAATTCGTTATCGATCTTGAGCCTGGTACTGAACCCGTTTGCAAGCGTCCTTACAAGCTTGGGCCAAAGGAGCTGAAGAATTGAAGAAACAGCTCGATGCACAAGAGCGTCTGGGTTTGATCAGACCGAGTTCATCTCCATGGGGTTGTGCAGCTCTCTTTGTCCAGAAGAAGGATGGCACGGACCGACTTTGCGTCGACTACCATCCATTGAACAAGAAGACAATCAAGAACAAGTATCCACTTCCCAACATCAATGAGTTATTCGAGCAACTTAAGGGTGCTAAAGTATTCTCCAAGCTTGACCTTCGTATGGGTTATCATCAGATTCGCATTCATGAACAAGATATCCCCAAGACAGCATTCAGAACAGGTTTTGGTTCTTATGAATATATTGTCATGTCTTTCGGCCTTGTCAATGCTCCTCCAACATTCTCTCAAATGATGAACTTCATCTTCAACCCCTATACCAATGAATTTGTTCTGGTGTATCTCGATGATATCTTGGTTTTCTCCAAGAATAAGAAGGATCATGCCAAACATTTGGGATTGGTGCTCGACAAGCTCAGAGAGTATCAATTCTATGCGAAGTTTTCCAAATGTGAGTTCTGGCTTGATGAAGTTCTTTACCTTGGTCACATCATCTTCGCCAAGGGCATCATTGTTAATCCCGAGAAGGTGTCTGCAATTGTGAATTGGGAACCTCCTCAGAATGTCAAGCAGCTCCGCAGTTTCCTTGGTCTTGCAAACTATTGCCGAAGATTCGTTGAGAATTTCTCTACGATTGCAAAGCCTCTTTCCAACCTCCTCCAGAAGCATGTCAAGTATGTCTGGACGCCTCAGTGTGACGTTGCTTTCAACACTCCCAAAGAGAAGCTTGTCTCAGCTCCTGTCTTGACTCCTCCTGACAAATCCAAGCCATTCAAAGTTTTCTGTGATGCCTCCTAGCAAGGTCACGGTGCTGTGTTGATGCAAGAGAAGAAAGTTGTGGCCTATACCTCTCGTCAGTTGAAGCCCAACGAAAGGAACTACCCCACTCACGACATTGAGTTGGCGGCAGTTGTCCATGCATTGATAACATGGAGACATCTCTTGTTGGGAAGGCAAGTGGACATTTTCACCGATCACAAGAGTCTCAAATATATCTTCACTCAACCCAACTCAACCTCAGGCAAACTCGATGGGTCGAAATGATTCAAGAGTACAATCCAAGTATTGAATATACTCCAGGCAAGGCCAATGTGATTGCAGATGCTTTGAGCAGAAAGGCTTATTGCAACAGCTTAATTCTCAAGCCTTTTCAACTGGATCTTTGTGAAGCTTTCTGCAAACTCAATCTTCAAGTTGTTCCTCAAGGTTTTCTTGCCAACCTCCTAGTCACTCCAACTTTGGAAGACCAAATTCGTGAGGCACAACTCCTGGATGCCATGGTGAAAAAGGTGAAACGTGGTATCGACAAGGGCATTGCCAAATACAAGTGCTTCCACATTGATGACAAAGATACTCTTTTCTTCGAGGATCGATTTGTGGTTCCTAAGGGCGATATGAGAAAAGTCATTATGAACGAGGCACACAATTCCCTTCTATCCATTCATCCTGGAAGTATGAAGACGTACCATGACCTCAAGCAGTCGTATTGGTGGACTCGAATGAAGCGAGAGATTGCTCAATTCGTGAACGAATGTGATGTCTGTCGAAGGGTGAATGCAGAACACCAACGACCAGCAGGTCTCCTCCAACCTCTTGCTATTCCAGAATGGAAGTTTGATCATATCGAGATGGACTTCATAACTGGTTTTCCTAAGTCCAAGCGTGGAAATGATGCTATCTTCGTTGTCATTGACAAGCTCACAAAAGTGGCTCATTTCCTTCCAATCAAAGAATCTATCATAGCAGCTCAGTTGGCAGAGCTATACACCTCCAGGATTGTCTCCTTGCACGGCATTCCACAACTGATTTCTTCAGATCGTGGAAGCATCTTCACTTCTAAGTTCTGGGACTCCTTCCAGAAGGCCATGGGCACCAACATTCGCTTCAGCACAGCTTTGCATCCTCAAACAAGTGGCCAAGTCGAGCGAGTCAATCTAATCCTTGAAGATATGCTCAGGGCTTGTGTCATTTCCTTTGGCATGAAGTGGGAAATTGTCTTCCATATGCCGAGTTCTCCAACAACAACCGCTTCCAAGCAAGTGCGGGCAAGGCCCCATTCGAAATTCTCTATGGCAGGAAGGCCTTACTCCTCTCAATTGGTCCGAGACAGGTGAACGCCAACTTCTTGGCAACGACTTGATCACAGAAGCCGAAGAAATGTGCAAAGTCATTCGTGAGAATCTCAAAGCCGCGCAATCGCTCCAGAAGAGCTATTATGATGACAAGCACCATGATGTGGCTTTTGAAATCGGAGACCATCTCTACCTCCGCGTCTCTCCAATGAAAGGCACTCGTCACTTCGGTATCAAAGGGAATCTTGCCCCTAGATACGTGGGTCCCTTCAAGATCATTGACAAAAGAGGCGACCTCGCCTATCAACTTGAGCTTCCCTCCAACTTCGCGAATGTGCATGATGTGTTTCACGTGTCACAGCTTCTAAAGTGCTTCAAGACGCCTGAGCGTACCATCAACTTCAAAGATATTGACCTCCAAGAAGATCTGTCCTATCATGAGCACCCCCTTGCTATTCTTGAAGAGACTGAGCGTAAGACCCGCAACAAGTCAATCAAATTCCTGAAAGTGAAGTGGTCACACCATTCCGACCGAGAAGCCACCTGGGAACGCGAGGATCACCTCCGTTCTGAGTATCCGGAGTTCTTTCAGTCCTAGATCTCGGGACGAGATCCTCTTGTAGTGGTGGAGTGTTGTAACACCTCGGATGTAACTTTCCATAATTGTAACTCCAACTCTTGCCATTTTCGGCTGTGTGTTATGATATTCCCTCCGTGGTTGGGTTTTGTCTTCGTTTTGCATTTTGTTCATGTCATGCATTTCATCTCATGTCATCATGTGCATCTTCATGGTGTAGCTCATTGGATTGTGGCATTTTCTATGTGGATCCAAGCATCATCATCCCCCTTCACTCATCATCACCTCCCCTCCTCCTCTTTCTTTTATTTGGCAAGTGCCATTTTTCACTCATCCTTTAATGTTCATCTCTTCCTCACAATTCAAGCATCATGCCACTCATCCCGCACCCCCGCCGGTGCCCCTTGGCTCCGGTGGTCGTCGTCGTTGCTCACAGGAACCGTCGGCGTCTTCTCTGCTGCAGATGAGAAAGGGGCCCGTACCGGCCTCAAGCTAGCTCAAGAGGAGCCGAGCCCCTACCAAACCAATACCCCGTCCTAGCTCAACTGGTCGTTTCTCACGCCCAGCACCAGGGAGACCCGGGTTCGAGTCCCAGGCTCTGCATATTTTTGATGTGGTATTTTCCTTTTCAATGTGACACTGACGTGTCGGCCCCACCGGACATACACACCCAGCCACGTGGCCCACGGCCCTACCAGTCAGCCTAACGGCTGGGTACCACCTGGATGCACCTAGTTTTGCCCTCATGTCTTCTGTTTTATTCCATTTCAGAACATGCCAGAATTGGCATATGTTGAGGTTTCCATTTTTAGGCAGTATTTGTTTTTGCATAAATGTGGGGATTTTTCTGATGAAACCTAGACATATTATATATGTTTTTGCGGTAGAAAAATCCCACCAATCCAGTGGTGGCATTAGTTTCTGCATTTGAGCAAGTTCATGAAACATGCCATTTTACATCATGTTGCTGTGTTGTCTTTTATGTGTATACTTATGCAAATATGCTAGGGGGTAGTTTTGCACATGAACATGCTATTCCACATGCCTAATACATGCTAGATTGTGTTACATGCCATGAAATGCTTTACATTGAGTTAAACATGCTTGCAAACATGCTATAATGAATCTGTTTTTGCCATGTCCTGAAATTTCACCAAGTCTGAATCTGTTTATAAAACTTGCTATGTTTACATGGGTGCAATCATATCTTCTGTGCCTTTTCGGCTCATGATCATTAAGGGACTTTTGTTCTATGCATTTAGTAGATTCATGCCATTCCTTGTTTTTCTATGATCTGTTCATGTAGCACCTTGATTGCTTGCTCTGAACATTGCTACCTGATGCTGTTTATGCCATGTTCAGTATTTTCACCAAGTCTGTGAAGCTGATATCGTTTGCACTTTTGCCATGCTTGTTTGAACCTGTTATTTTGTGATCTAGCCGTAGCTCAGTGTTCATCTTTTGTCAAGCATCTCTTGTAGATCACTTCCATATGCTTTGTTGCTATGTTGGGGTGCTGTCGCATAGTTTCTTGATGTACTCTAAGTGCTATCATGCTGCTAATCGCAGAATTGTGTCATTCTTGTTTTGCTTGCCATTTGCAAACCGTGCATCCGTTTCCGGTGATGTTTATGTCGATTTCAACCGAAATCATCTCATCTTTCCAGCGGCATACTTGGTTTGCCAAGCTGATGCCTTGTTCATCATTTTTCCTTCCGAAGCACGCATATGCATTGCCTATCACATCTCGCATATCATGCCATTTATTGCATCATGTTGCTTGTGCATTGCACCGTAATTGATCGTGGTTCCATTGCTTGTGTTCTTTCTTTGGGTAGAGCTGGAAGACGAGTACGTGAACGAGGAACCTGTTGAGTACGCTAACGAGGATCAAGCTTTCGACAACTCTGAGAACTTTGCAGGCAAGATGACCATACCCTCGATATCACTTCTATCTTTGCTTTGCTAGTTGTTCCCTCTATCGGTATGCTTGCGCTACCTACCACTTGTTTATCATGCCTCCCATATTGCCATGTCAAGCCTCTAACCATCCTTTCCTAGCAAACCGTTGTTTGGCTAAATTACCGCTGTGCTCAGCCCCTCTTATAGCGTTGCTAGTTGCAAGTAAAGATGAAGTTGGTTCCATGTTGAAACATGGATATTTTGGGATATCACAATATCTCTTATTTAATTAATGCATATATATACTTGGTAAAGGATGGAAGGCTCGGCCTTATGCCTGGTGTTTTGTTCCACTCTTGCCGCCCTAGTTTCCCTCATACCGGTGTTATGTTCCTTGATTTTGCGTTCCTTACGCGCTTGGGTGATTTATGGGACCCCCTTGACAGTTCGCTTTGAATAAAACTTCTCCAGCAAGTCCCAACCTTGGTTTTACCATTTTCCACCTAAGCCTTTTTCCATTGGGTTTTCGCGAGCCTGAGGGTCATCTTTATTTAACCCCCCCGGGCCAGTGCTCCTTCAAGTGTTGGTCCGAACCGAGCTGCCTGCGGGGCCACCTTGGGGAAACTTGAGGGCTGGTTTTACTCATAGCTAGTCTCATCCGGTGTTGCCCTGAAAACGAGATATGTGCAGCTCCTATCAGGATTTGTCGGCACATCGGGCGGCTTTGCTGGTCTTGTTTTACCATTGTCGAAATGTCTTGTAAGCCCGGATTCCGAGACTGATCGGGTCTTCCCGGGAGAAGGAATATCCTTCGTTGACTGTGAGAGCTTATAATGGGCTAAGTTGGGACACCCCTGCAGGGTATTATCTTTCGAAAGCCGTGCCCACAGTTATGAGGCAGATGGAATTTGTTAATGTCCGGTTGTAGAGAACTTGACACTTGACTTAATTAAAATACATCAACCGTGTGTGTAGCCGTGATGGTCTCTTTTCGGCAGTGTCCGGGAAGTGAACACGGTTTGTGTTATGTATGAACGTAAGTAGTTTCAGGGTCGCTTCTTGATCACTTCTAGCTTCTCGACCGATGCGTTGCTTCTCTTCTCGCTCTCATTTGCGTATGTTAGCCACCATATATGCTTAGTGCTTGCCGCAGCTCCACCACATTACCCCTTTCCTACCTACAAGCTTAAATATTCTTGATCTCGCGGGTGTGAGATTGATGAGTCCTCGTGACTCACAGATTCTACCAAAACAGTTGCAGGTGCCAAGGATACCAGTGCAGATGACACAACCGAGCTCAAGTGGGAGTTCGACGAGGACCGTGGTCGTTACTATGTTTCGTTTCCTGACGATCAGTAGTGGAGCCCAGTTGGGACGATCAGGGATCTAGCATTTGTGGTTATCTTCTTTTCATTTGGATTTGACCATAGTCGGTCTATGTGTGTATTTTGGATGATGTATGAATTTATTGATGTATTGTGTGAAGTGGCGATTGTAAGCCAACTCTCTTTATCCCATTCTTGTTCATTACATGGGATTGTGTGAAGATGACCCTTCTTGCGACAATACCTACAATGCGGTTATGCCTCTAAGTCGTGCCTCGACACGTGGGAGATATAGCCGCACCGTGGGCATTACAGTTCTTCATCCGGCTCTGGACCTCAGAAGCGTCGGGTGTGGATTCCAAACACAGCTCTGCCACCCAGGTTCACTCCGAGGCCATCCTTTGAGGCGCCTCGCCCCAACCACCAGTATGCACCGCCCAAGGCCTATGGTGGCCCCGCTGCTAATGCTGCTCCACACCCCAATGTTGTGACATGCTTCCAGTGTGGAGAGACAGGTCACTACATACGCGAGTGTCACCAGAACAACAACCCCAATCAGCCTGGAAAGTCCGTTGGTCGTGGCTAGCTAGCGGGAAAGACATATTACGCCAAGTCGGCCACCACTGCACGTGGCCATGTCAACTATGTCTCAGCTGAAGAGACTCATGATGATCCCAACGTCGTCCTTGGTACGCTCCTTGTTAATTGCCATCCAACAACTGTTCTTTTTGATACTGGAGCATCTCATTCGTTCATTTCTGAGAGCTATGCTTGATTGCACAACACCACATTTAGTGACATGCCCACCTCCATGGAAATTCAAACTCCTGGTTCTAGATGGCAAACCTCTAGAATAAGTCATGGAAATGAAATTCTTGTCGATAGATTGGTCTTCCTTGCATCACTGATAGCTCTCAAGTCCTCAGACCTAAACATCATCTTGGGTATGGACTGGATGTCAGCCCATTATGCTAAGATTGATTGCTCTCCTAGAAGTGTTCAACTCACCCATCCATCGGGCAAGACAGTCAATGTTTTGACCCGAGTGTCTAAGCGTCATCTCTACTCCCTAAATGCCAACCCTCTTCCAGACCTCGAGGATATTCCGGTAGTCCGTGACTTTCCACATGTCTTTCCAGAAGAACTGCCAGGTGTTCCACCTTACAGGGATGTCGAGTTCGTGATAGACCATGTTCCAGGAACTGTCCCAATCTCTAGAAGACCCTATAAGATGGCACCCCTAGAACTAGCCGAGCATAAGAAACAACTCGATGAGTCCTTGAAAAAGGGTTTCATCCATCCTAGTTATTCTCCATGGGCTTGCCCCGTCCTCTTCATCAAGAAGAAGGATGGAACGGATCGGATGGTTGTAGATTACCGACCTGTCAACTTGGTCACTATCAAGAACAAGTATCTGCTCCCGAGGATCAACGACCTGTATGATCAGCTCGCTGGATCCTCAGTCTTTTCCAAAATGGATTTGAGGTTGGGCTACCATCAAATCAAAATCAAGAACGGTGACATTCCTAAAACGGCCTTTGTTACTCGTTATGGCCAATACGAGTACACCATCATGTCCTTCGGGTTAACCAATGCCCCAGACACCTTCTCTTGGTTAATGAACTCGAACTTCATGGAGTATTTGGATAAATTCGTCGTGGCATACCTCGATGATATACTCATCTACTCCAAGAATGAGGAAGAACATGCCGAGCATCTAAGGCTAGTATTGATGAAACTTCAAGAGCATCACCTTTATGCCAAATTCTCCAAGTGTGAATTTTGGTTGCCAGAAGTGACCTATCTAGGCCGTGTAATCTCTGGTAAGGGTATTGCTGTCAATCCCGAGCGAGTTCAAGCCGTCCTTGATTGGACTCCACCTGAAACGGTCAAGCAAGTTCGGAGTTTCCTTGGCTTAGCGAGCTACTGTCGCCGCTTCGTCGAGAATTTCTCCAAGGTTGCTAAACCTCTAACTGAACTCCTCAAGAAAGATAAAAAGTTTGAATGGACCCCACAGTGCGAGTTCAGCTTTCAGGAACTGAAAAGACGCCTGACATCTGCTCCCGTACTCGTGCCACTAGATTTTTCTAAGGACTTTGTTATCTATTGCGACACCTCGCGACAAGGACTAGGTTGCATACTCATGCAAGATCGTCATGTAATTGCCTACGCTTCTCGACAGTTGCGTCCACATGAGGATAACTATCCCACACATGATCTAGAGCTTGCAGCTGTAGTCCATGCACTCAAAACATGGCGACATTACCTTCTCGGTAATCGTTGCGAAATTTACACCAATCACCAAAGTCTGAAATACATCTTCACCCAACCGGATTTGAATCTCAGGCAAAGACGTTGGGTTGAGTTGATCACAGATTACGACTTAGGAATAACTTACACCCCGGGCAAAGCCAGTGTCATGGCTGATGCGCTAAGTCGTAAATCTTATTGTAACAACTTGATGTTACAACAAAGTCAACCATTTCTCCACGAGGAATTTCATAATCTTAACCTTCACATTGTTCCTCGAGGATTCTTATCCACCCTGGTGGCGAAACCTAACCTTACGGATCAAATGATAACCGGTCAGCAGTATGATAGGGGTATATCCCGAATTAAGGAAAACATCGCTAGTGGAGCTGCTAAATATTTTTCCATGGATGAGCGAGGTGTTGTCTTCTTTGAGAACCGTTTGGTGGTTCCCAAGAAACAACATCTACGACAATTGATCCTTAAGGAAGCTCATGAATCCCCTCTCACCATTCATCCTGGTAGTACTAAAATGTATCAAGACCTATGCGAGAGTTTTTGGTGGACTAGGATGAAGAGAGAAATTGCTCAATACATTGCTAATTGCGATGTCTGTCGTCGTGTTAAAGCAGAGCATCAACGGCCTGCTGGTACCCTTCAACCTTTGGCTATTCCTGAATGGAAATGGGACAAAATCGGTATGGATTTCATTACCAGATTTCCCAGGACCAAGAGAGGGAATAATGCTATCTTCGTTGTTGTCGATCGTCTTCCCAAAGTAGCCCATTTCCTACCTGTTCGTGAGAGTATAACCACTAGCCAGCTAGCTGACTTGTACATCTCCCGAATAGTGTCTCTTCATGGTGTTCCATTGGAGATTAACTCAGACCGTGGAAGTCTTTTCACCTCTCAATTTTGGAAAAGTTTCCAAAATGCTATGGGAACTCGTCTCTCCTTTAGCACAGCCTTCCACCCTCAATCAAATGGTCAAGTGGAAGGAGTCAGTCAAATTCTAGAGGATATGCTCCGAGCTTCTGTCATCTCTTTCGGTATGGATTGAGAGAAATGCCTTCCATTCGCCGAATTTGCATGCCTGGGCAAAGCTCCTTTCGAAGTTCTCTATGGACGAAAATGTCGAACGCCTCTTAACTGGCCAGAAACCGGGGAAAGACAACTCTTTGGCCCAGACATGATTCAGGAAGCAGAAGAGCAGGTTCACATTATTCGTGAGAAGTTGAAAACAGCCCAATCTCGTCAAAAGAGCCAATATGACTGTAAACATAAGCTCATGACTTATGAAGTTGGCGAGAAGGCCTATGTTCGGGTTACTCCTCTGAAGGGAACCCATCGCTTCGGTATCAAAGGAAAATTGGCTCCTCGTTACATTGCACCCTTTCGCATTCTTGCCAAACAAGGAGAAGTTGCCTACAAATTGGAACTACCTCCGCATCTTTCCAGAGTTCATGATGTCTTCCATGTTTCTCAACTCAGGCGTTGCTTCTCGGATCCTATCCGTGGAGTGGGCCACGAAATGCTTGATCTCCAAGATAATCTCACATATCGGGAATATCCCGTTCGCATCCTTGATCAAGCCGAGTGTACCACTGGACACCAAAATATCAAGTTTCTCAAGGTTCAATGGTCACACCATTCCGAGAAAGAAGCTACTTGGGAAAGGGAGGATCGTCTTCGACTTGAGTACCCCACCTTCTTCCCAACGGATCCTAAATCTCGGGACGAGATTCTTTCGAGTGGGGGTGAGTTGTCACACCGTAGCTAGTACATGCATTAGAGTGTTGCATCATGTTTACTTTTCTAGAAAATTTGAAATGGGGATGTCAGAACCCCCAGCACCTCCCCCCTAAAACAACTAGGGTTTACCAAAATCATTTTCAATGAACCTGAAATGCCCTTCTAAAATGTCCATCATTTTTGTCTTGGTCCAGAACCTCTGCCAAAATTGGTTCACATTTTTCTAGGACACTTAAGGTCACTGGATTACATCATATGTTATTTGCATTTGGGCATTTAAATGCTATAAAATGTTTTAAATGTCCAAATAATCCTAAACTGAAATGTTCCATGTTGGTTATATTCCAAACAGTGGCCATGAGCAGTTTGGCGATTTTTGAAAGTGCCTAGGTATTTTTAGAAATGCCACAAACTTGCGGAAATAAAACTGTCGTGGAATTGTCACGGCAGATGTCCTCGAGATAGGACTTAGTCGTGGAGCCATCGCTACTAGGAAGCTTGAAGGGGTTATGCGGGACAAGGAACGCGAGGATTTATACTGGTTCGGCCCCTTACAGTGAAGGTAAAAGCCTACGTCCAGTTTGAGGTGTTATTTATTAGGGTTACGATCGCCAGGGAGCTAAACAGCTATGCCCGGCTTTCGATGAGATTGTTGTCGTCCCTGAACCGCTGCCAGGTCCTCCTTTTATATAGGGAGGCTGACGCCCAGTAGCCCTTAGAGACCCGGCCGGCTCATAAGAGCGTCCGGCTCGGACTCTAAACAATACTTGCCTTACACTACAAGTCTACTATAACAATGATAGTAACTACGGGCTTTAGACCATAGCCGGGTCAGCCCATCTCTGGCCCATCATCTTAGAACTTAACTCCGGGCTTCTAGCAATGACCCTTAGAGTAACCCGGCCCTCCTGGCGGGTGACCCCAAGGTCTATATCCTCAACATTAGGCCCCAGATTGACTTGAGCCGGCTCGTGTCAATCTTCGACTCTGCCGACAGAGAAAATCTCCGGCTCACCATTCATGTGAAGGCCATAACCCGGAGTGATGTCATCCTCTGGACTCCGGATAATCCGCCGTGACGTCATCCTCCATTAAGTCCGTTTTTTTACTCCGCCAGATCCGCAACGGATCTCTGCTTTTACTGTTATTCCGAAAATCGAGGCGCCGTGAGGGGTAGATAACCACGCCGTGGTCTCCTTGAATCTCGCGCCCACTTATGACTCTGCCTTATAAATAGGCCGGCCCAATGCTTTCTTCTCACGCTCTCCTTCTTCCTCCTCGCGCCGTCGCTCTTCTGCCCAAGCTCTGCCACTGCCGCCGCCGTCGCGCCCTTGACCTTCATCAACCCGGCCGCTGCATCACCCTGACTCGGACCAGATAACGGCGGCGACTTCCGCTCTTCCCCAACTCCGGTGAGTCTCCTCTGCCTTAGTAGAACAGATCTGTGGTGGAGTTCGTCTGTGTTCTTCATGTTCGTCACCATAGCCACAAGTTTCGGTAGCTCCTGTAGTCACTGCCCCTGTTGATCTTAACTCTTCGTAGAACCACCGCGGTAGATATTCGAGATCCATTTCACCTGCAAAAAACCCTCTTTTTACTGCATAAGAACCATGTTCCACCTCAAGAACTTCTCCTGCCTCTGTTTTTTAGGTCTAGAAAATTTACATTTCGCCCGACCATTTTGATCCGAAAAAGTTACTGCAATATGTGAAATCTGTTTTACCACACTTAGTAAAAACTACAGCCCTTGAATCTTGGCGGCTTATTTTTCCGACTTAAAGAAAACACACGCCGTAGAACTTTCCGGTTTAAAGAGGACCATGCTCTGTAGAACCTCCGGCTTAACTGCGGTAAGCCGTAGATGACCAACTTATTCTGAATGCCCCTACTGCTTAGATAACCCACTGTATCTGAATAGATATCATGAGTCCCCTTCATAAGCCACCATTGTAGTTTGAATGTTAATCTCCGGCTTACAATTAACCCGGACACTTTTCTCTTTACCATAGACCACCAACCTTCACCATGCCTCCCAAGGCTCCCATCACTTGCAACTGGATGAGATCCAACGTTACGGACGACACCCTGGCCAACTTTGTTAAGTCCGGATATCTGCCCAAGAAGGAAGTGATGTCCTACCGTGCCCCCGATCCATCCGTAGAAAGACCACATCCGAGGGACGGGGAGGTAGTGATCTTTGTGGACCATATGAGCCGGGGCTTCGCACCGCCCGGCTCAAAATTCTTCCGGGACGTGCTCAACTTCTTTGACCTTCGGCCTCAGGATATAGGACCCAACTCCCTATCCAACATCTGCAACTTCCAAGTCTTTTGCGAAGTATACCTTGGAGAGGAGCCCAGTTTGCTGCTATTCAGAGAATTGTTCTACTTAAACCGCCAAAACGAGTGTGCGAACGGGCCAAGTATGGAATTAGGCGGCATCTCCATCCAACGGCGCAGGGACTGTTTATTCCCTTACGCAGAGCCGCCAAGCCACCCCAAGGACTGGAATATGACTTGGTTCTACTGCCAAGACACGTCCCCGGCTGACGAGAACCCGCTGCCGGGCTTTCGCCCAACACGCCTAGAGCCGACTCATCCGCTATCCGACAAACTGACTGCCGCGGAACGCCAGCCTCTGCTTCCAACGATCAATAAGATCAAGGCCCTGCTAGGCAATGGTCTGAACGGAATAGACCTGGTCCGGGTCTGGATCTCATGGCGGGTGATCCCATTGAGCCGCCGCCCCGGCTTAATGTGTGAATACACCGGGCGAAAGGATGACCCGCAGAGGCACAGTCGCAATGATCTTCCAGAAGACGTTGCTGAAGAAGAGACCAAGGCTCTGCTAAACGAGAGCCTGGCAGACTGTGGAAGAACTGGGCTAGCCCCGTTCTGCAAGACCAATCCAGCCCCAGCGGTAAGCCGCTGACTTTAACCTTTCAACTTCTTTTGCATGTCATCTTGCTCTGAACCATTTTAAGAATTCATTACTGTATTTCTCAGGCTGATGATAAATTCTGGCGGGTCAAGTATGACCATGAGGCGGCCAAGAAGGCCAGGAAGGCGAAGAAAGCCGCCAAGAAAGCTGCCCCTCGCAAAAAGGGAAGCAGACCCACTGCTTCGGAGCTACTGCTATTAAGCGACAGCTCCGAGTCAGAGGTAACCCTTAAACCTTTAAACTCTTGCTATATTTGTTGTTTGTTGCTGTCCGCCTTATCAACATTTTGCTTATTGACAGGATGACACCGGCGCCAATAACCCGGTGGTTGAAGAGGTAACATCACTTTGCTCCGACTCGGAGCCTTTGCCATAGCTGAAAGTCCGAAGAGTAACCCGGAAAGTAAGCTTTTCTCATCTTAGCTCATCAAGACCCTCAATTTCTTTTGAAGCAGCAGGTTCACGAAAGCCGGCGTCACACCCGGGCCCGCAAGGACACCGACCTCTCCGCCGGGTTACCCGACGCAACAAGGAAGCGTCGCACTGAGGTTTTTTCTCACCTGTACCCTTTTCATCCGTTGGCGGGTGTCATCCGTCAGCCACTCAACTCTTCTGACTCCAATTATCAGGAGACCTCCCCCTCTTCGGGTGACTCCATGCAGTCAAGTCTGCCGGCTTTCAAGACTGCACCCGGGTAACAACAATCTCCTTACATTATCTGTCTGTACTTATTCCTTGTTTGCCTAACACTTCTGCTTTTTCAGTGCCCAGGCAAAGCTCACGAAAAGAGCAAAGAAGACCAGGTCAGCCGGAGTGCCGGACTTGCCTGAGCCGGAGGCGCCGGCTCAAGAGCCGCCAGCTGCCTCCGCCCCTGAAGCCACCATTCCCATGGACACGGCACCTGAAGCCCCTGCCCCGACTACCAAGACAACGACCAAAGCGTCGGTTAACCCGGAGGCCTCCGGCTCAGCCCCACCAACTGACGACCCGGACGGAGTATGTTGAGCCGGGGCGGCCGACCGTGCTAGCCAAATGCTCCGCGAAGGGGGAGTTGCTGCAGCCCCACCGGGTGAATCTGGACCTCTCCAGCTACACCGACTTGAGCGTTGGAGAGCTCGTCTCTGGCTACATCAACAAAGTTCACAAGAGCCGGGACGCCGAGATCGCCATGGTCAACCAGATCCAACAAAAATCTGAGGTATCCTTCTGCTGTCTTCTTACTTTCCGCATAGTGACCCTTGTCATGCTAGCCCCCAAGTCGACAACTTATACTTGAATATGTTGTAGACTTAGGCCCCGGCTTACTCAATTAAGCCGGCAGTACGTAGATAGATACGTTCAATACGCATTAGCCCCCAAGTGCCAAGTGTCTTTGCTTGGAAAGCGCTTGGGACTTATAGAATGACTGTTAATAACCCGGAAATATATGCAGGCTATTGGCAAGAAATTAGAATCGGATCTTGCGGATCTCAAGAGCCGGCTAAAGACTCAAGAGATGGAGACCCGGAAGGCAAACGCCAAGTTTGTCTCCAGCATCGCCGCTCAAGAGAAGCTGAAGACCGAATTTGATGCTGAGCGGAAGGCCTGGGATGAGGAGAAAGCCGCACTGGTAACCCGGGCGGAACAGGCGGAGAAGGCGCTCTCTGAAAAAACCGCCGAGCTCTCCAGCCTAAAGCGCCAAGTGTCCCAAATGGTAGCCGCCATCTTCGGTAAGTCGCCTCCCCGATTTTCATCCATGTTAGAATGTTTACATTTCCTGATTCTTCCTTGTCACCGGGTCATCTGATGTTGTTAAACAGGTTCCAGAAGCGCCAACCTGAACCAAAGCGTGGTCACCAAGTTAAAGGCCGTGTACACCCTGGTGGAACAGCTCTACACCGGGTCACAGTGGGCCTTAGCTGTGGTGGCCCTATCCAATGAGGTGCCAACTCATCTGGCCGAAGTCCTGCGCCGGCTCGCAGTTCTGCCGCAGCGGATCCAGGAACTACGACGAGCATCCGCGAGAGCCGGAGCAATCGCCGCGCTGAGCCGGGCCAAAGCATTCTTGCCGGAGCTAGACCCGGCAGACATCGCCCTGGGTTACCCCAGCCTGAAGGAAGACGGCTCAGTGTTCGACCAGAAGGATTTCGCGGCGTGTGTGAAGGCTGTACGCCCGGTGGCTACCATCATCGGGAACGACACCGACTTAACCAAGTATCAGCTGGGATATAACGCGGAGAATCAGAGGATTCCAACCCCTCGCTATGAAGCTCTCAATCTGATTCCTCCGGCTCGCCAGCACACCTTCGCCCCGGAGATTAACCCAGCCGGGTTAATCGACGAAGAAGCCCAGTTCGAAGCTCTCCGCGGCATCGACTGGAAATCGTCAACCTTCGAGGTCTTGGGATCAACCAGAGCAGAAGACGAGCCGGGGACTTCAACCCAGCAGGCATCATAAAGCGGCTGGCGGTTCACCAAACAACGCTCCAACCTTGAGACTTGAGGAATTCTGTAATAGACTAGGTGCGACAATTTATCTCTGCCGTGCCATCGTGCACGTAATGAATGCTGAAATCCCTTGAAATTATCTTTTTAATGTTCCTCCGGGTCATAGTTATCCCTTTGTCCTTCTCAACCTTAAAAGGTGCCTTTAAGTATCTGCATAGAAAGGCAAATCACAAGTCTCAAGGCGGCTTACCACCCTGAGAACCAGGTGTCTGAGATGGATAACCTGGAATATGAATCAAAAAGGCTGGTCCTTAGTTATACTCTGAACATAGCCGTGATAACACACTTAACGGTCTGTAAGCATACTTTCGGATTAAATAACCCGGGTAGCACGGTTGATATCTTAACTCTAATTGACTTGCCTTGATGACATCCATGATGCTCAATTAACAAGATAAACTCAAAATTAAACCGGCAGGTGACACCCGGCCATGCACACTTTGTCATAATCAGAGTAAACTTGTGATAAATCAGAACTTAGGGGCTTCCAGTTCGGATACGACCAGACACCCGGCCCAAAAGGGGTTAAGCCAAGATTCGGATACGATCATATAGCCCCCAATGGGTGTGGCGATGCCAATCAAGAGGGTACCGACAGCTATGTTCTCTTGGGTTCGAATACGACCCATGTTTGAACAGGAAGCCCCCAAGTGATTCTTAAAATTGTTTAACGACGCTGATTCGAATACGATCCACGTCAGTTCTCAGAGGGGTTAAACTGTGATTCAAATATGATCAAAGTTAATGTCCCAACGAGCTCGGCACTTTGCCAATCAAGTGGGTACCGACAACTATGTTCTCTTGGGTTCGAATATGACCCATGTTTGAACAGGAAGCCCCCAAGTGACCTTACTACATACGGCTAGACTCAGATACGATCATAAGCCGGATCCTCCACAAGTCAGCATGTAAAAATAACACACGCATAACTTGAGGAGAAAAAAGGACAGAGGTCCTGCTTTATTGCTTATCATAATATATACATGTCTGAGATAAATATGTACACCACGAGAACCGGTAGCTCAAGTGTAGTAAGGCCGAAGCTGAGCTATATTCCACGGCCGACGGGTCTCCTCCTCAGATTTACGTGAATCCTTATGTTCCCGAATATCAATGAGGTAATATGACCCGTTGTGCAAGTTCTTACTAACCACAAAGGGCCCTTCCCAAGGTGGGGATAACTTGTGTACATCTGTTTGATCCTGGATGAGCCGGAGCACAAGGTCGCCTTCCTGGAAGACCCGGGATTTGACCCGGCGGCTATGATAACGGCGCAGGTCTTGTTGGTAAATCGCTGAATGGGCTGCTGCCACATCACGCTGTTCGTCCAACAAGTCCAGAGCATCTTGGCGCGCCTGTTCATTATCCGTCTCAACATAAGCCGCCACACGAGGTGAATCGTGACGGATGTCGCTGGGGAGGACTGCTTCTGCTCCATAAACCATGAAGAAAGGCGTGAAGCCTGTAGACCTGTTAGGAGTAGTGTTGATGCTCCATAAGACGGAGGGCAACTCCTCCACCCAACAACCCGGCGTCCGTTGCAAAGGGACCAAAAGCCGGGGCTTGATGCCCTTCAGAATCTCCTGGTTAGCTCTCTCAGCTTGACTATTGGATTGGGGGTGAGCCACTGAGGAAACATCAAGTCGGATATGCTCTCGTTGACAAAACTCTTCCATAGCACCCTTGGACAGATTGGTGCCCTTGTCAGTTATGATGCTGTGCGGAAAGCCGAAGCGAAAAATCACCTTTTTCATAAATTGAACCGCCGTAGCTGCATCGCACTTGCTAAATGGCTCAGCCTCCACCCACTTCGTGAATTTGTCAACAGCCACCAAGAGGTGGGTCTTCTTATCCTTGGACCGTTTAAAAGGCCCAACCATATCAAGCCCCCAGACCGCAAAGGGCCAAGTGATTGGGATCATCCTCAACTCCTGAGCCGGCACATGAGCCCGTCATGAGAACCTTTGGCAACCATCACACTTACTGACCAAGTCCTCTGCATCAGCGTGAGCCGTCAGCCAATAAAAACCATGACGGAAAGCCTTGGCCACAAGAGATTTTGAACCGGCATGATGGCCACAATCCCCTTCATGGATCTCGCGTAAGATCTCTTGACCTTCCTCAGGGGAGATACAACGCTGAAACGCCCCTGAAACACTGCGATGATGCAACTCGCCATCAATAACAATCATTGACTTAGCCCGCCGGGTTACTTGCCTGGCCAGAGTCTCATCCTCAGGCAACTCTCCCCGGGTTATATAAGCCAGATATGGCATTGTCCAGTCTGGTATGACATGAAGAGCCGCCACCAGTCGTGCCTCCGGGTCAGGGATAGCCAAGTCCTGTTCTATAGGCAACTTAACCGAGGGGTTATACAGGACATCCAGGAAAGTGTTGGGCGGGACCGGCTTTCGCTGAGAGCCTAGCCGGCTTAAAGCATCAGCCGCCTCGTTCTTCCTGCAATCAATGTGCCCCACTTGGTATCCCTGAAAGTGCCCAGCAATGGCATCAACCTCGCGGCGATAAGCCGCCATGAGAGGATCCTTAGAATCCCAGGTGCCTGATACTTGTTGAGCCAGCAAATCTGAGTCCCAAAAGCACCTTACCCGGCTTAAGCTCATCTCCTTAGCCACCCGAAGACCGTGGAGCAAAGCTTCGTATTCAGCCGCATTGTTAGTGCAAGGAAACATCAACCGTAGCACATAATGGAACTTGTCACCTTTAGGGGAAGCCAATACAACACCAGCCCCCGAGCCCTCCAACTGTCTGGACCCATCGAAGTGGATAGTCCAATAAGTGTTATCCGGCTTTTGCTCAAGCTCTTGAGACTCCGTCCAATCATTAATGAAATCCACCAAAGCCTGAGATTTAACAGCAGTGCGTGGCACATATTTGAGGCCATGGGGTCCAAGCTCTATAGCCCACTTAGCAATTCTCCCTGTAGCCTCTCTGTTCTGGATAATATCACCAAGGGGGGCAGAACTGACCACAGTGATGGGATGACCCTGAAAATAATGTTTGAGCTTCCGGCTCGCCATGAACACACCGTATACGAGCTTCTGCCAATGCTGGTACCGCTGCTTGGACTCAATGAGCACCTCGCTAACATAATAAACCGGCCGCTGAACCGGATGCTCCTCACCCGCCTCCTTGCGCTCCACCACAATAGCCACGCTGACGGCTCGTGCATTTGCCGCTACATATAGTAGCAAGGGTTCCTTATCAACTGGAGCAGCAAGGACGGGGGGCTCTGCCAATTGCTTTTTCAAATCCTCAAAAGCGGTATCAGCTGCATCATTCCAGACAAAGTTATCAGTTTTCTTCATCAACTGATATAAGGGCATAGCTTTCTCACCCAAACGGCTTATAAACCGGCTTAAAGCAGCGATGCGACCCGCCAAACGCTGAACTTCATTTATACATGCCGGCTTAGCCAGGGAGGTGATAGCCTTGATCTTCTCCGGGTTAGCCTCAATGCCTCTGTCAGAGACCAAGAAACCAATAGTTTGCCTGCAGGAACACCAAAAACACACTTGGCCGGGTTAAGCATCATCTTGTAGATCCGGAGATTATCGAAGGTTTCCCTTAAGTCATCTATCAGGGTTTCCTCCTTGATGGATTTAACCACAATATCATCCACGTAAGCGTGAACATTGCGCCCGATCTGTTTATGAAGACAATTCTATACACAACGCTGGTAAGTCGCCTGTGCACACTTGAGTCCAAAGGGCATAGACACATAACAGAAGGCTCCAAAGGGAGTGATGAACGCCGTCTTCTCCTGGTCCTTAACTGCCATCTTAATCTGATGATACCCGGAATAGGCATCCAAGAAACTTAAGCGTGCACAACCTGCTGTAGCATCAATGATTTGATCAATACGGGGGAGAGCAAAAGGATCAGCCGGACACGCCTTGTTCATGTCCGTGTAGTCCACACACATCCGCCAGGTGCCGTTCTTCTTGAGTACGAGCACCGGGTTAGCCAACCACTCCGGGTGAAAAACCTCAACAATGAACCCGGCCGCCAAGAGCCGGGCCACTTCTTCACCAATAGCTTTCCGCCTCTCTTCGTTAAACCGTCGAAGGAACTGTCTGACCGGCTTAAATTTCGGATCAACATTAATAGTGTGCTCAGCGAGTTCTCTAGGTACACCTGGCATGTCAGAAGGTTTCCACGCGAAGATGTCCCTATTCTCACGGATGAACTCGATGAGCGCGCTTTCCTATTTCGGGTCCAGATTGGCACTGATGCAAAACTGCTGAGACGAGTCACCTGGAACAAAATCAAAAAGTTTAGTCTCATCAGCTCATTTAAATTTCATCGCTGGTTCATTCTCCGTGGTTGGCTTTTTCAGAGAGGTCATATCTGTTGGGTCAACATTGTCTTTATAAAACTTCAACTCCTCTGTTGCGCAAACAGACTCTGCATAAGCTGCATCACCTTCCTCACACTCCAGAGCCACTCTCCTGCTGCCGTGAACCGTAATGGTCCCATTGTGACCCGGCATCTTGAGCTGTAGGTACACATAACACGGCCGTGCCATGAACTTGGCGTAAGCCGGTCGTCCAAATATAGCATGGTACGGACTTCTTATCTTGACCACCTCAAAGGTCAACTTCTCTACTCTGTAGTTGTTCTCATCACCGAAAGCCACTTCCAATTCGATCTTGCCGACTGGATAAGCCGACTTACCGGGTACCACACCATGGAAGATGGTGTTTGACTGGCTGAGGTTCTTATCAACCAATCCCATACGGCGAAAAGTCTCATAATAAAGGATATTGATGCTGCTGCCTCCATCCATGAGTACCTTTGTGAACTTATGGCCTCCCACCTGAGGAGCCACTACTAAGGCCAAGTGGCCTGGGTTATCCACCCGGGGAGGGTGATCCTCCCTACTCCACACTATAGGCTGCTCAGACCACCGCAAGTAGCGTGGAACCGCCGGCTCAACAGCATTAACAGCCCTCTTAAGAAGCTTCTCGTCTCGTTTGCACAAACTAGTGGTGAACACGTGATACTGTCCACCGCTAAGCTGCTTCGGGTTGGTCTGATAACCCCCCTGCTGCTGTTGATGACCCTGACCAGACTGTTGATTAAAGCCCCCTTGACCATTTTGAGGACCGGAATTTGAGCCGCCGCCCGGGCCATGAAAGCTGCCGGCGCCTGAGCCGCCACCCGGACCATTGTAGTTTTTAAAGGCCTTCATGATAGCACAATCCTTCGACAGATGAGTCGCTGGCTTCTCTCTAGAGCCATGTCTCGGACAAGGTTCATTCAGCAGCTGCTCCAGAGAAGGTCCTGACCCGCCGCCTCGGGGAGGGGGCCTCCCCTTGCGTCGCTGGTTATTACCTTGAGAGTTGGTGTTGGCTACAAACTCTAGGCTGCCATCGGCCTTACGCTTGCCTCCTCCTTGGTTCCCCGGGTTAAACTGAGGACCCTTGCCGCTGCCATTCTTCTTTCCCTTCCCTGCCCTTTCATCGTCTGAAGGGGGATCCTTGGTACCATCGGAATCGGCGTACTTGACAAGAGCCGCCATTAGGGTACCCATATCGGTGCAGTCCCGCTTGAGCCGCCCGAGCTTCATCTTAAGGGGCACAAAGCGACAGTTTTGTTCCAACATTAAGACTGCAGAGCCGGCATCCATCTTATCTGATGAATGTATGATTTCCGTGACCCGGCGAACCCAATGGGTCGTGGACTCACCCTCCTGCTGCTTACAGTTAGTCAAATCCACAATTGACATAGATTGCCTGCAGGTATCTTTGAAGTTTTGAATGAACCGGGCTTTCAGCTCAGCCCAAGACCCAATGGAGTTTGGCGGTAACCCTTTCAACCACGTGCGGGCAGTTCCATCTAACATCATGGTGAAATATTTGGCCATGGCCGCCTCACTGACCTCCAGCAATTCCATGGCCATCTCATAACTCTCAATCCAGGCTGCAGGCTGTAAGTCCGCTGTATAGTTAGGCACCTTCCTAGGGCCCTTGAAGTCCTTAGGTAGACGTTCATTACGGATGGCTGGTACAAAACAAGGGACACCCCCGGTCCTGGTGGAAATTCCCACATCAACGGACGTCGTTGGATACACCGGGGGGGTCTGGTAAGCCGTCAATTGAGGCACCGGCTCCGCCTCTTGCCGTGCTTGGCCTGCTGCGTAAAAGGCTCCATTAGGAATCGGGCCATGGCCAGGGGGCGGGTCATGGCGTCGGACATTACTTGAGCCGGTTGCTGAGACCATGTGCCGGCTGTAACTCGGGCTCTGGCCTGGACGAGGGGTCGAGTGGATCCTGTCCCGGCTGTAGGAGTACGCCTCTTGCTGTGCCAGCGCTGTTTGAAGGAGTTCCCTGACCCGACGGGTCTCGACAGCCGTCGGAGAGTCACTGTCAACTGGTAGGGCCGCCAGCCGTGCTGCTGCAGCGACCATGTTCTCCAGCGGGTTGTTATAATGACCCGGGGGTATTGGCACGTACTGAGGCGGGGTAGGGGGCACCTGGGGAGCCCCATCACTCGCGGCTGAATAAGGGGTCCAGACCCGGGTGCCATGACCCCTGGCGGGTTACTAGACCCTGCACCTGGCGTGTTGAAGAGGTTGCGGGGATCGTAAACCGGCGGGAGTCGGGACTGGGCCTTTTGATGCCTCCTTCTCATGACCTCATTGGCCGCGTTCTGATCCATCGTGAGTTCTAAGGACTGCGCCTGAATCAACTAAGTCCGGGCATCGAGAGCCGCCCGCTTTGCAGCCAGCCTGATTCCTTCTGCCGCAAGATCTTCTTTAGCTTTTATCAGATCCAATTTCAACTGTGCCACCTCCACATCATGCTGGGCTCGATCCGCTGGGTCAACCGTGGCGGTTAACAGGGCCGTCATCTTGTCCGTGAGATCCATCAGCACCTGAGCCGGAGAAGGCACCGGGTTTCCCGCTCCAGCAGCAGGGTTCTGAACAGGCTGCGCACCAGCCATAAAAACTCCAACCTGACTTGGTGGCTCAAAAAGGTCCGGAATACTGTCACCGTCGGAACAACCCATGAGCCTGCCATCTTGAAGTTGGTACAATGAGTTTGACTCATCAGTGGCCGACTCGCCGTCAGAGCCGGCGGCCGCCTCATCACCGGACCCGGATGGATCAGAGGGCCCTCCATGGATGCATCCCACAAAAGCGCGCCTTAAGGCAGGCCGGGCCCGGGCGAGTTGTGCGCGCTGAGCCGTTTCGATGAGATCGGCGCGGAGATCCGGCTGGGCCCGGCTCACCAATCTTGCCAATGAAGACATGGATTCGGCCAAAGGGGACCCGGTACCCGTACTCAATTGAGCCGGCGTCGGGGCCCCAGTCCGCATCATCGATGTAGAGCTTGCCGCGATGACTCTTGGTCATCCGACCCACAGCGTATCCCTTGAGCCCTTCGAAGCTGCCCTTCAAGAACTCAAATCCACCATGCGCTTGTCCCACGGTGGGTGCCAACTGTCGTGGAATTGTCACGGCAGATGTCCTCGAGATAGGACTTAGTCGTGGAGCCATTGCTACTAGGAAGCTTGAAGGGGTTATGCGGGGCAAGGAACGCGAGGATTTATACTGGTTCGGCCCCTTACAGTGAAGGTAAAAGCCTACGTCCAGTTTGAGGTGTTATTGATTAGGGTTACGATCGCCAGGGAGCTAAACAGCTATGCCCGGCTTTCGATGAGATTGTTGTTGTCCCTGAACCGCTGCCAGGTCCTCCTTTTATATAGGGAGGCTGACGCCTAGTAGCCCTTAGAGACCCGGCCGGCTCATAAGAGCGTCCGGCTCGGACTCTAAACAATACTTGCCTTACACTACAAGTCTACTATAACAATGATAGTAACTACGGGCTTTAGACCATAGCCGGGTCTCAGCCCATCTCTGGCCCATCATCTTAGAACTTAACTCCGGGCTTCTGGCAATGACCCTTAGAGTAACCCGGCCCTCCTGGCGGGTGACCCCAAGGTCTATATCCTCAACAAAAACAAAACAGAAATAAAAGGGAAAAGGACTCACCTGGCCGCAACCCACCACCCAGCCCACCTGGCGGCCCAGCACTGTGCTGGCCCGTGCCAGCCAGCTGCTTCGTCTTCGCCAGGCAGGCAGGGAGGTGACGCTGGCGTGCGCAAGCTCGCCACGGCGCCAGCTGCTTGCCGCTTCGCCCCTGGACGCGCTGGACGACCTCCACGTCGTCGCCCCGACCGCCTGGACACGCTCATTCTCCCCCAACGTCTCTCCCTCGCCCTCTCCCACCATGGCCGACGCCGCCGCAGCCGCACCGCCGACGTAGACGCGCCCACCGTCGCCTCCTCGTCGCCCCGCCGTGTCAAGTAGCTCCGCCGCCCTCCTCTCCATTGAGCAGGCCGAGCCCCAAGAGCTCGCTTGCCCCAAAGCCACCGCATGAAGCTCGCCCGACTCCGCCATCACCGGAGATCCCCTTCGCCGTCACCACTGCTCCAGCTCGTCCCCGACCTCGCCGTCTGCTCCGAAGTGACCGCCGTGAGCTCAGCTACCTCCCCATCCTTCCTGTTCTCGCTCTCGAACACCGTAGCAACCGCATGAAGCTTCACCGCACGCGCCGGTGCCGAGCTCGTCGCTGACGATGCTCCGGCCACCCAGCGGCCGCACAACCATGTCCACCGAACTCACCGCATCCCAAGGAGCCCGTAGCACCACTCCACGCACCTCGCCGTGCCCCCTAGAGATGAGCCCAAGCTCACCCGAAGTCCAGCGTCCGCCAAGGTCGTCGCCGGCGTCGTTTTCGGCGACCCCGAGCCCAACCGCCACCACCACTCGACGCGTCTCACTCCCCGTGTCACGTAGATGCCCTCCGCCGTCCATTTGGTCGCCGAAGGAGGAAAGCCGCACCGCCCCGCAACGTCTGGCCTCGCCAGCGGCTAAATGCCGGCGAGTTGACTAGTTTCACCCTAGTTTGACCCCAGTTTGACCCCCTGGGTCTATGACAAGTGGGACCCGCCTGCTAATTAAGTTAGGATTAGGACTAACTAAAAATTAGTTAGTCTAATGACACTGACACGTGGGACCCACTGGTCAGGGTTGACCTGGACCGTCCTCGTTGACCGCTGACGTCACCCTGACGCAATAAATCATTTACTGGTTTTGTTCTTATACATGAAATTCCAAAAAATGCTACAAACTTCAAAAATTCATAGAAATTAATCTATAACTCCAAATGCAAACATTTATGTATGAAAATTGATCAGAAAATTTCAATCTTTCCATCTGTACTAGTTTCATGCATGTCAGAACACTTTAACCTTGTTGTTTAGATGAAACAAGTTAATGCGTTAATATCACCTCTTATTTTGGGTTAGCATTTGAATCCTTGATTCAAATGAACTCAAACCAATCTGTTCTAAGTTGCAATAGCCAAAGCACACTCATTTTGCCATGTCATTGCATGCAACATATTGTTGGATATTGCCATGTGATGATTGTGTTTCGATGTGTTCTTCGTGGTAGGTTCTACCTCCGAGGATATTCACGAGTATCCAACTGAAGGGCAGTATCCCACTACCACTCTGTCAGGCAAGCAACCCATTGATCATTTCGATACAAACCCAACTTATCGTTTCTGCTCTCGTTTACTGCATTAAGACAACGCATTTCAAACTGTTGTGTGTTGCGGTAGTTGAACCCACTTCCTCTGCATGACCTGTCATTGCCACAGTAACTAGATGAAACCCACTAGCATGTGTAGGAGTTGATTGAGCCATGTTAGGTCTGGCTCATCAGGGTGATGGACTAGAGTGAATGGTTGTGTCGACAATGAGAGTGAAGTGTTGAACATGATTTGGTAAAGGTATCGATGAGAGGCCATGTAGGAGTACATGGTGGGTTGTTTCATTGAGGCCGTCCTTAAGAACTGAGATCTGTATGCGTGATTTAAGATTCAGCTACTACCACACATTGGGATCCTTAATTGACTCTCTCGACTTATTAACCACCCCCGTCCTCTGTCCAGGAGTTGCAAGTAGTTTCTGGTGTTTGTAGTTGCTGGAGGCCGTGCACAGCGCTGACCTTAGGGGTGGGCTATGATGCGGTAGGCACGTGGCCCGGTGTACCGAGTTGGCCGTTTGATGTCTCGGGAACCCTGCACACATTGTTTGGGGCCGTTGAGGACACCCCAGCCGGATTTCCTTGCGGATGGAACCCGAATAGGCGATAAACCTGGACTAGGGACTCGTGTGTTTAGTCAGGTCGTGGCCGACACCCTCGCTGGGCTTCCGCTTGAAGGTTGCCGAGTACATGTCGTGTAGCGGCGATAAGTGATGAAGGCGTGTGTGAAGAAGTACACCCCTGCAGGGTATAAAACTATTCGAATAGCCGCGTACGCGGTAAAGGACTACTTGGTCGCTTATGCAGTTCATAGACAAGTTAATGGTTACCACTAAAAGACTCAAGATAATTGTGAGTACCGCGGATGGCCCTCTCATAGGATGACGAGGGAGGATCCACGGTGGAGTATTGTGATGGTGTTTAGTGGACTCGTGTGCGAAAACTATTTTACAAGTGGTGTCTCGTAGGATAGTTTACCCAAGAGTCAAAGCTGTCTTGCTGCAATAACTCCACTACCCTTCTTGAGAATGTGCATGTATAGTAGGATCTGTTGTAAGACTTGTGAGTACCTTTGTACTCATGTTGCTTTAATAATTGTTGCAGACGAGAGAACCGCCCCCTCCGATGGGTTCTATGTAGATCTCGACGTTGATGAGTGACTTGCCACCCAGGTGGTGACCAGAGCTTGTGAAGGGCCTTTGTAGATAGTCAGGCTTCGTCAAGCCTTCTTTCTTTCTAGTGTCTGTACTCTGACTAGTTGCTTCCGCATGTGCTTGTATGTTTTTATGACTTGAGAGTCGGGTCGTGTGACCCCTATCTGTATGAACATGTTATGTATGGTTCTCCGGAGCCTTTAAATAAAGTACTTTGAGTTGTAGAGTTTTGTTGTGATGCCATGTTGTATTTACACATATCGAGCATATTGTGTGTATGATTGAAATGCTTGGTATGTGTGGGATCCGACAATCTAGTTGCTTATCCTTGGCAGCCTCTCTTATGGGGAAATGTAGTCTGGTGTCTCCACTGAGCCTTGGTAGTCCGCTACAGCCCGGTTTACCGGAGTCCTGCTAGCCCAGCACTACCGCTCCGGAACACTTAGACTGGCCGGCATGTGTTTCACTTTGTTCCGGTGTCTGTCCCTTCGGGGAAATGTCACGCGGTGACATCCGGAGTCCTGCCTAGCCTGCTACCACCTGGGTTCCCGGAGTCTTGTTAGCCCAGTGCTACAGCCCGGATTCACACGCTGCTGACTGACATGCTCGATGTTGATTCATGTATGCCTGTCCCCGTAAGTTAGCGCCGCTTTGGGTTCACGACTAGCCATGTCGGCCCGGTTCTCTCTCATATGGATGCTAGCGACACTATCATATATGTGATCCAAAAGGCGCAAACGGTCCCGGGCCATGGTAAGGCGACACCCGTGGGAATACCGTGCGTGAGGCTGCAAAGTGATATGAGGTGTCACAGGCTACATCGGTGTGACTTAGAATCGGTGTCCTGACACAACCCAGCTTGGCCAAAATCTTAAGTCAAATTGATGCATATTTATCGCTTTATAACGATGATTACGGAAGGCAACAATTTGTATATTGAATACAAAGGCTGATGATATATGTTTATTTTGACTCTGTTGCGACCGTTTATCATTTGAAAGTGGCCCATCATCGGCTTCCATCCCTTTGTACATGCTACCCAGGGTGTTTCCGCAATAACAAAACAACCCTTAGCCAACGTCTCGGTGCCCGGAGGCGGTTGTGTTAGCGGAAACAAGGCAATCGGATATGCGGGCTTTATAACTTTCACTTAGTCATAGGAGCTTAAAGTTGGGAGGCCAGTTACTAGCCCCCGGTTAGTGTTCGGCGACAGCCGAGGTAAAGCCATAAACACTTCGGCCAATGTTATGAACGACCCGTCATTTAACACAGTCATCGGATTGCTGACCAGTTTAGTCTTATTGTGATAGTCAGTTTTCGGCTTTCTCCACTCAGGTGCTTAACCATGCGAGCTGGCAGCACACTCGTAGTGGTTCTCCCTTTGCACACCTAGCCCAACAAAGCGGAACGTAGGAGGCAAGCACAGGAGCCGGGAAACCCAACTATTGACCGAAGACACAATTCGAAACCAATGCATATATAGCAATATCCGAGAATGTTTTTGCCGAATCTCTAAAGGTGTCGGGCGTTGCACTACGAGACTTATGCTGGAAACACACAAATAGTTTAAAAGTGCCAGAGGCTTGGAAAACCAAAAAAGACTTCATTAAAAACGTGACGTACGAACTAGATCAAGTGTTCGGTGCCAATCCGAAAATTGGTCTTAATTTTTTTGTGTTTCTGTCGTGCATTAATATGACACATCCGATCTCAAGACTTCAAGCGGGTCAGCCGACGGCTTCAACCTCCTTATCACGAAGGCGGAGTGCTTCTCCGAGGCTAGTTTAGAAAACTAAATTCGAGCGGCTTTTAGAGAGAGGACAGGCTATCCGGCTATTGACCATACACTCGAGTCGAAAAAGGAGCGGTAGAAAAAGACTTTGCAACGACCAAGAAGAAAACACATTTACTATAAAACAACTCATATAAATTTTAAGAGCACCCAAGTGACTTGGGTAAAAGAATTTTATGTATAATGATTGTATGTACTGAAGTACTTATATCATATTTGTGTTCACCCGAACTTTAAACGCGTCTTAACCGACCGTCGGCTTCTCCCTCTTCGGCCAAGGGCCGAAAAGTGTTATGTACTCCACCTGTCGAGAATATCGACGTAGTTTCCGATAACCAGGCAATCAGGCCATAAGGCTGTAACAGACAAAGCGTGCTCAGGGAACTTATGCTCTATTACTGACGAAGTGTAAGAAGCATCTTCGAAGAAAATAGTACCTCCACCGATACCTTTCTTCGGTTGCTCATTGTTACTATGAGACTTGTGCAATAGATTTTCTTTATTCACGAGTTCCGTTGTGTGCCGACCATAACTGAAAATAATAAGAGCGCTAGCTTTCGGCTTCACCCAATCTGAGGTCCGAGCTCAGATGACCCGATCGTGACAATCGCAGAGGTGCTCCCTTTACTCCCTAGCCGAACAATCGGGAACGTAGGGGTAAGCACAGGAGCCAGGTAACCCAGCTTGCGAAACACTTAAGTCAACATGGTGCATATTGTGGCGTAATACACGAACAAGGAACAAAGCCATACAAGTATAATCATATGCAAGAGGAAAGGCTTCATAAAGGAAGCCCCTAAATAAATGGGGTGTTTGAATTTGTGTGTCACAAACAAAGTTTTGACAAGGAAGTTTTTCATAAACGACTTTTTGCCAAAAAAGTATAATGCTTGGTCGAACCGAACAAAATTTAAAACTGAAAGTTTTTGGCATGGAAGCGACTTAGCTGGTTAATGTGTTCGGCATTGATGACGCGGTCCGAGCTTGATGTGGGACAAGGTTCCATTCCCCAAGCCGGTCCTGAGGTGGCGGAGCGAAGAGCTCGGCACTCGAAGTGGTGACATAGCATGGCCAATGCAGGCCGGCAGAGTGACGCTGAAGTCCTTGGCGTGGGTTAATGAAGTGTTGACAAAGCCCGACCCGGATCATTTGCCTGTGCGCAAAAAATAGTGCAAACCGGGGATAATAGTAATGATAATAAATTAAAAAAATTGTTGCATATAAATATTTTATGCAAAGTGAGTAATAAAGGAAATATGGCCTGTGCGCCAAACACTCCATGAGGTAGAGCTCTCTCGGCGATGCCGAAGTCCCCAAGGCAACCGAACACATCGGTATGGCAACACGACCAACAAGGTGATCACGCGAGCCGATTTACGCCAATTGGGACGACGGCGTCGGCTTTCCGAAGAGACCACGTGACGCAGTCGAAGTCCATTACCTACACATGTAAAATAGTGCAGGCCAACAATAATAATATAAATATATAAAAATTGTCGCGCAATTAATTTACGCAAAATAATCTATTTAAAGATAAGTGGCCTGGCGCCGAAGTCAATGTCCATGCAGGGCGTCGGCTTGATGCGTTAAAGGCGTGGCAAAGCCTGAATTCACAGGTCGGTCTGAATTCCGGATGCGGCGTTCGCCGAACTATGTACGGAAACTGACCGAACCACCATGCGACCGTCGTTAATGCGGCCACCATTTGATAGACCTGTGTATAAATGATGGAACAAACCAGAGTAGTAATTCCTTGCGACAAATAAACCCAAACAAGCAAAAATTGGCAGGATTAACAGCACCTGGTTTGTTTGTTGTAGCAGTCCGAAGATCTGCGCACCCATTGCCTGATGGTCGGTGAAGCGACGGTATGGCGATGCTGGCAAAGGTTGGCTCACCGAGGCGAAGCCCCCGGTCAAGCTAACGTGACTAAGCTGGTCGGCTGACGACGCCGAAGTCTCCGGAATAGGTTGAAGAAGGGATGGCGAAGCCCCCGGTCTAGCCGAGGTGACGGAGCAGGTCGGTAAGGAGACGTTGCAGCTGCCATGTCAGCCGAGATGTTGAAACAGTTCGGCGTGATGGACATCGTCTTAAAAAGCAATAGTGCGGCCATGCCGGCGCAGGTCGTTACTTGTGACGCGGTCAATGCCGGCTTGATGAAGTGACCGTGCGGCGATGCCGGTGTGACCGCTCCGTGTAATCCGTGGGGCGGCGATGTTGGTGATGATTTATCCTTCGTGAGCCGAACTCTTGTTCGGCTTGCCCAGATGATGATCCGAAGAAGTTGAGATCGGCTCAACCAAGCGACGACGTGTCTAGTGCAGGTCGGCAGCCGTGGAGCAACGTTGACGGGCTGGTTTGACACCGGCGCGATGGTGAAGATCATATTGGAAAAGACCTTAAAATTAGTGGGATGTGTTTGGGAACAAAACACAGTACCCTATACAAAACTTCCTTCAAAAAGGATGTCCGAAATCGCGTTCATAAAAAAGATGAACTCGGGTCGGATTCGTTCTCGCGCAGAAAATAGATCTGAAAAAGTGGTCCACTCATTGGAAGGTTCCCGAAGTTTGAACCGTCGGATTGAGCTTAAATTCGGAGGGTGGTAGATATGGGAGTTCTGCAGCAGATGAACAGTTGGATCTTCCAAAGGACCTCCGAGCTAGGCTCTGGCGACCACGCCCTAAACTCTTCCGGATTCCCCTCCAGATTTGACAAGGCTCCGGTATATCGTAGATTGCCGGAGATTCCTCCATCGGAACTCGACGAAATTTTGCATGGCTGTTGTAGACTTAATTCCGCACAATTCCACTGAGGGAATTGTCAAAGCGATGCTCAAGGAGGTGGTGGCAGCGGATACAAGTTCGCTGTCGGGAAAAACAGCACGGTCGCCCGGGGGCAATGTTGACGTTGAGCCCCCGAGCTCCGAGGATAATTCCTCCATGATCATGATAGATATCGGAGTTGATGTTGATGAAGGCCCTTGTCTGAACATGACTATCGGAGGCAGGGCACAGTCCTCGGTCAAGCCGAGGTGACCAGTCGAGCCGGTGACGAAGATGCCGATGTCGCAGTTAATCTGCAGACGAGCCATCGATCCTTTGCCGAACACACAACGGAAATCTCAATGAAAGCACCCATGTTGGTGTCAAAACCGGCGGATCTCGGGTAGGAGGTCCCAAGCTGTGAATCTAGGATCGATGGGTAACAGGAGACAAGGGACACGGTGTTTACCCAGGTTCGGGCCCTCTTAATGGAGGTAATATCCTACTTCCTGCTTGATTGATCTTGATGAATATTAGGATTACAAGAGTTGATCTACCTCGAGATCATATGTTGTGGTATGATGAGTAGTATCATATTCTATCAACTAGCCTGGCCTCGGCTTATATAACATACCAGAGGCCTAGGATAACAAGTGTCCTAGTCGAATACGTCGGTGGAGAGGAGTCCTTGTCTTGATCACCAAGTCTTGTGGAATCTTCCTCGTATATGTCATCAGCTGTCCGAACTGGCCCATGAGTAAACGGCCACGGGGGTCTTCGGCCCAATCCAACTGATCGGGAGACGACGTGGTGAGTACCCCCTAGTCCAGGAGACCGTCACCCATCGCCTCCTGGAAGAGCTCATGACGAACAACGCTCCGCCCGTGCTCGAACTCAAGTGCACGGCCCATCTCGTCCTCCGCCACGGGGGCTGTGGGCCAGGCTTGGAGCGGTGCGCCCCCTCCCAGCAGGGGCTGGGGGCTGGCGCTGCCTCAGGCGCCAACCGGGCCTCGCGAGGGGCCCGAACTAGATGGGGCCCGCTACCTGAAGAGGAGCCGAAGACAGAAGCCAACCAGCCACCATCCATAACCAGAGGAGGGATTCTGGGCAAGCCCACCAAGCTCCAAGCAAGGCCGCCAAGGAGGGGCAACGAGGATGTGGGCTCAAGGTGCCATGGAGGCGAGCGCGCCTCTCCAACCGACCCTGCGCTGGGGGCGGCGCGTGGGCGCGGGGCGCTCAAGGCCAGCGGGGGAGTCGAGGAGAGAGGATGCCGCTCCTCAGGAGATGCAAAGGCCTTGGCGGAGGAGACCCTGAAGGACCACCGTCAGGAAGGAAAGCCGCACCCAAGAAATCACAAAGGTACAATACTTACTCATCGACAATGATGTACTTCCTTTGCTTCAACGTCCCAAAGATACCGCTCCTGCTCGGGGATCCTTTCGTCTTGCGGAGCTCCTCGAAGTCCACGCAAAGCCGGCCGAAGCGCTGGACGTGGCGGCCGGCACAGGGTGCGACCGGAGAAGCGCTCGAAGGTACAGCTTCAGGGGTGCCGGGCTGCGGAGAGCAGTCGGGCACCGTCTCACCACAACCTTCCGAGACCTCCGGAGCTTCGGCCTTGGGAGCCGCGTGCTGCATCGTCTCAGCGACCGACACCCCACGGGAAGGATCATGAGTTCGTGAGGACGACGCCCCAGGATCCCCAGACGACATCTGCACCTCAGCACTTGGGCCGCCAGCCTCCGGCGGTGCTCGCCCCCCTGCATCGACATTCGGGGCGAGCTTGGCGCCAGCGACGAAGAAGGGAACCACGTTGACGGGATTCTCCCGGGGCCCCACCAGGCCATCCGGGCGCAACCCCCATTCATCAAAGGAACGCATGTGCTCTACAAATTCTACCTTGTTCGTGCAGCAGTACAGCATACAGCTCTTCCCAGGCATGTCGTCCGGCGAAGGGACACCCGTCAAGACCTCGAGCATAGCTCGCTGCATCTCAAGAGGGAGCCCGGACTCCTGAAGCCTCATGTGGTCCTGACTGCTGAGCAATGCCCACATCGGGCGAGAATGGCGCTGAAGCGGGGCAACTCGGCGCCCGATGAACTCCTTCACCACCATAGGCGCAGTCATGCCACGGTCCTGCAACCTCCTCAGTCCGAGCCAGACGGGGACAAGACAGGAGCTCGCGAGCCTCTGGGGGACGGCAGATGCTGACGTAGAATGGATCAGAGGGCTGAGCACCCCGGCATCGACAAACACCAACCGTGTCCGAAACTCGCTCGTGGATGGAGGAAGCTTGAAGTCGATCCCTGCTCCTGCCGTCGCAGCCACAGCCTGGAAGCTCACACACCCCGAGCTTTGATGAGGATCAATCAGGTGCAACAAGAAGAAGTGCCGAAGAAGGGCCACAGAAGGGGCAATGCACACCATGGCCTCACACACAAAGGCGAAGACGGCAAGGAGGGTCACGGATTGGGGGTCAAGATGTAGCAAGTGGATCTGATAGTGTTCGAGCACTGCGTTGAAGAAGGCGGAGAAAGGGGGGACCAGGCCAACCCAAAGAGCATCGATGAAGATTGGGACCTCGATGGCTGCTCGGTCGATACGAGCACGAGACGCAGGCCAAGCCGCCATCTCCCCCCACTCATTGAAACTGGAGGCGAGCGTGGGGCGCCCCTTGCCCATGGCCTCATCATTGAGCACCAGCAATTGGCCAACCGCGGGCTCGATGGCCGAAGCCGCGCCGACAGAAAATAGAGGCTTCTTCCCCTTGTCAGCTTGTTTCGGCGCCATGGCGATGGAGCGGGCAAAGCACGGGCCAGATTGGGAGGAGGAGCAGAGTCTCGAGGAAGCAGAGGAATCGGGGAAGAATGGCGCGGGCGATGGAAGAATAACTGTGTAGGTTGCGGGGGCCGCATAGCCAGGTGGATTCCAAGGCATCGTGGGGAAGCGGAGACGCCCACGTCCAATCAACCGCCACGCGTCGAGCAAGGCCGCAGGCTGTTGGGGGCCCGCGGCACTCCGTACTTGACCTTTGGCTTCGCCTCGAAGCCAAGCCCGAGTGCGCCTTGGGCCCGGGGGCTGCTGTTGGCGTTCTGGGAACGGGGGTCCCCAGACACTACTGGAATTCGCTTATTTGCCGTCTGTCAATTCTTTGCCGTCCGCTGGCTGACGGCAAAGAAGGTCTTTGTCGTCCGCTTACAAAAACGGACGGTAAAGAACTGGCTGATGGCAAAGAGAGAGGTGGGCCCCACTAACGAGCTGCTTAGAAAAAAACCTAACAGCTTGGACAACAAAGGGGGGCAGACGACAAAGAGATAACCTAACTAACGGCCGGGTCCCCACCCCGCTCCCTCCCTCTCTCTCTCTCTCTC